>NC_139028.1:89246605-89500235 GCF_964662115.1 Mustela nivalis | reverse complement strand
GATCTGGTATACAGAAAGTGCTTGATAAATGTCCTTTTATCCTCACCCCAAGGAATTTTCTTGCTATAGAGACAAGCTTGTTCAAATGAAGATTCCATCCAGTACTTATTAGAACCAACATTTAAAAAAAATACTTTCCCAAGTTATCATATATTTCTTTAGCACACAGTGAAAGCATGAGATATAAAAGTTACATGCTAAAAAGAAGACAATTTTGAAACTCTTTTTAGATTGAGTGCTCTCTCCCTTTTTTCAAAATAAATATTTTTACTTGTTAGGATAGACACTTCCGCATGCCATAAATCTTCAGTGTGTGTAAATAAATTTTTCAGTGGTTGTTGCTTATTTAAAATGTGTTGTTGATTTCCTAAGTAAAAAAATTGTTAATTGGCCATTTAAACAATATTCCAACCAATTTCCTTATCAGAGTATCCTAACATTTAAAACAAAAGCAGTGTACAACCACCTTAAAATGTTTAACCCATGGTATTTAGACCCAGAATAAAACTTTAAACTGGTACGAAGGTTAAGGATTTGTTTCAGTCTTTTCAGTTCACTGCACTTTTTTTTCCCTGTGCATACATATTTCAAGTAAGCTCTGTAGTTATAACTATAACAAGTGACACATGATGGACCCCAAATCACTGCCCTGTGAAATATGCACAGAAAAAAAAGGACAAATGAAGATATCAAGGTCTGTTTTATTTTGCGCTGAACTGTAAAATGCCACCCTTGTTGGACAGAAGATCACTGATTCTGAGCAGGGCTCACTGACTGCTAAGTTGTGGGTAGTGTTTCACTTTCAGCAACTGTTAATATCCGGGGTTATCCAGGCATAATGACCTCACTATTTGTGACACATTGTTGAATTTTCTGGTTCTTTTAACTTATTTAGACCTTTCTCTCCCCTCTCTATTCATTGGAAGGCTGGAATGATCTTGAGCCGGGCGATAACGCAGGGCTGCCTAGCTATTGGTCACCCAATCAGAGTCAAGGCTGCTGAGGGAACATCACTAGAAGGATATACATTAATCCTACAGAAAAGGTAATGCTTATGAGCTATTTAGCTAAAAATAATTAATGTTAATTTCAAGATTTCTGAGCAGTCAAATCACGATGCCTCCCACCTGAGATGGAATATTCATTAAGTGTTTAAATTTGTGCTCTATAATATCAATATTAATTTTCTAACCACAAATAAGCTTGAAAATGTATGTCAGTTTGGTAGTATTTCTTAGGTATTTTTGAAAGTGAAATGTTGGCGTTCAACATGTACCTATGTTGTAGACAAGCTGCAGCTTTAGTCTATAATTATTAGAACTCACTTCTTTATATGCATTTTGGTTAATTTAAATATTTAATGTTCTGTGTGTATTCTTAACCTTTTAAAAATATTCTAAATAGGAAACACTGAACTGGGAAAGAAAATTTGAGGAGACAAAAATTGAGGAGACCCTACATGAGATGTAGGCATCAAAAGTCTCCTTCCTGTTTGTTTTTGCTGACTTGGTAACTAATCTAGAAAGCAGATTAGTGTTTGCCTGGAGATACGACGATGGGGAGGGATAGGAGAGCAAGATTACAAAGGGGCACAAGGAAACTTTGGGATGATTTTTTGGGGGGAGAGATGGATATGGGTATGTTCATGATCTTGATTGTTTTGATAGTTTAACAGGTTTATACATGTTTCAAAACTTCTCAAATTTTATACTTTTAAATATGTGCCTGTCAGTTGTGTAATATTTTACAGTATTGTATTCTCAAAAAAGCTGGTTTTAAAAAGTACAAAAAGACAAAGTAGGGGAACAAACAAAAAACTCAAAAAATAGGTAAGGAAGGACTGAGTGCTTACTTTAGAGGGAAGTGTTGGGGGGAGAGCACTCTCAGTGGAAGAGTTAACCAGTGGTTTAGGTCAAAATGGCAGGTTTCTGGAAAGGTTATAGTTTGATGAGCACACTCTTCATGCCTATGGCTCTCCCTGGTCTTACAGGATCCTGAGATTAGTGCTGATCTGGCCTGAGCCCGCTGAGGTATATTTCCTGCTCTGGCCAGGATTATCTGGCCAGGATTATCATGGAACTGAGTGGGGCTGAAACCACAAACTTGATGTCCTTGCTGCTTAGAAAGAAAAGCTTGGGCTAGAAAAGAGATGATAATTAAAAAACAAAACAAAACAAAACAAACAAAAAGAACACTGTAGTAAGTTGTACTTGAAAAAAAAATCTCCATTTTACAAGAAAGATTTTGTTTAATTTAGGAAAGAAGGGAAGAAGGGAGAGGGAGAGAAGGAGAGAGACAGGATGGGGGGCAAGGGGGAAAGGGAAGATCCCTAGGTAATTTTATATTAATACAACTTGATTTTTATCTGAGAAACAAAATCTGTTGTAAGGTAGAAGCAAATAGTAGAAAATTTGGAAAACTACAAGTTCTTACTAACGGTGAAACTACTTTTTGTTTTTTAGAAAGCAGTAGGGACCAAAATTTTTAGAGTTTACCTCACCTCTGGAACTTTTCAAATATATTTATCTTCTCTAAGAGTATCTGAAGTGCCTCCTTGTCTTATTTTTTTTTTAAACAAAACCATATTTTATTATAAATAACATAAATATCCTCATACAATTGCTAGAGACAATATTTTTTCCTTTTCTCTTAAATAGTGTAATACGATCTTAACAAAAGCTATGAATCAAGACATAGTCTTTTAAATACTAAAAACAATAGAACTAGCACTTAAAGTAGCAACCTGAAAACTCACAGAGAATTTTGTAAACATATCATGCCTCATTTATTTGGTTATGTCTCATTTCGTGTCACTCATTCTTATTCAGTATAGCAAGTGCTTGCACATATTTGTGTATTTAATACTTTTTCTGTTACATGCATCTGATTATGAGTGGATGAAAGGCAGACCAACAATGTCGTTACCAAGTGATCTGAAAATCATAGAAAATTAAAAAATCATAAACCTCAAAATAAAAAATGCTTCTTTCTAAAAGATATTTTGGACATCTCATAGATAAACCAGTTGCATCAAAGTCTTTTAATAAGGCCACCAATTAAATCTTGATTTTGCTTCAGTTGTAAAGAATGTGGATATGTAGGATTTGGCTTTTAGTGTAAAATTCACAATCTAATTAGGACAGCACCCCCATTCATCCACACACGGAGGTTAGATTATGGAGACTACAAAACTGGGCCCATGGATTTTGTTTAGCCTGCACATTCTTATAATATTTTGAATTGGTCGTGAGCCTATAGAAATAGGGAGATTTTACACAAAAGTTACATAATTCTGTCTTTCCTTGCAAAAAATCAGAAGAATGGGCAGTACTGAACTCTCATCATCTCATTTTACCAGTGAGGCAGGAACAGTTTAGAGGGAATATATCCTCTGGTTTGCTCTATTTTCTACTGTTCCCAATAGTAGCCCTCATTCTAGCTTTAGCCTGCTTCATTCATTTCTATTCCCTGTCTGATAATCTTTACTGCCTTTCTTTTTTTTTTTTTCCTTCAAAGTAGAAATCACCCAACAAATATTTATTTATTTATTTTCTGTCTTATTTCAATGTTAATTTTTCAGTTATGGTGTTTTGCATCTCCTTTTTCTTTCCCCCACTTAGATCTTGCTGGAAATAGAATGATAACTTGCCAACATTAGATTAGAGTAGGTTAAACACTGCTCTAAGGACACCATTAACTACAACCACCAAGTGTAGCTGTGTAGTGCTAGGTGCAGAGACAAAAAAGATAGATGGGAAAATAGACAGCACATCACTAGGTAATTAGAGAGACTGAAAATCATCTCTTTGGTCAGGTCTGAAGTTTAGGAGGCTAAGAGAATAAAGCAGAATGACAGATTGCCCCATTTCGGAAAAGACCATTTGGCATGCATTGGACATTTAAGTAATATTCAAACACACAGATAACACTATTAGAAATGTCAATATCAAGCAGAAAATTGTCTATATGTAACTTCACAGTTGGATTGATGGATCAAATTTCTTATCTCTATTCCTACTGTGTTAAGAATCATGGAGGGGAGATCCCTTTCCTCTGTTTTTTTATGGATCCTACTTTTGGTCTGTGTAGCATTGGAAGATGCCAGATGTATCTGAAGCTGTCTGGGAAAACAGATTTGTAATTGTGAAGCATGATGATGATGGTCCTCCTTATAGTCAATTGGGAAATAATGAATATAATAAATATAATGATATAATGATATTTCCCTTAACTGAACTGTCATTATGGGCTGCCTTATTGTCTCTACTGTCTGATAAATGGCATATTTAAAAAAATGTGTGTATGTGCATGTGTGTGTGTGTGTATGTGTGTGTACACATATTTTGTAGATTCCCAATAGAAATAGTAAAATGCATATGCATACTCAATGAGCAAGCTTCCCAGGGCAGTTAGTTCTCTCCTTACTTGTAAAAAGAGAGTATGTAACTGGTCTTGGAAGTCCTATGCTTTCAGAGAAGGAAGGACTCTTAAGAGCATCTGTTCTAAACCCCTCTTTACAAGTAGAAGTAGTAGCAGTGGTGATGGTGGTAGTTGCGATAGTGATTATAATATCAATATCTTTATAAGAAATTCCAAGTCCACTAGAGACTTAATGTTCTAAAAAGGTCATATATCTGATCTAGCTAATGTCAGATCCAGATCCAGAACTTAGTCCAGTACATGTTATGCTATTTATGACTTTGATTCTTGGATGGAATACTGCTTCTTCATTTTCCTCTTTCTTTCATTATTGATATTGTTATTGCTATTTTTAAATTTTGTTTTTCTCTATAAAAAATCTTTTTAGCTTGCTGCTTATTTACCAAAAAGAGGAAATTATATGCTATTTTCTAATTCAGTCCCATATAAACATCATTGCATATTGGATCTAAGTTTAATTTTTCTACGGATAAAATATCTTTAAAAATAAACAGATATACTTATATTTGTGCAATTTTATTTTTTAAAGAAGTCACTATATTTTAGAATGATATCTTCTCCCCTGCTTAGTGTAGATGCCACATGAGAATCTTGTTTTTTATAACTTTGGTAATAAAATTTAAAGGTAACGTTTATAGATAAATGCTTAGAAAGACTCCTGATAAAGAAATTACTAGCAAGCTCACAAGGCTTATATATGATTTGAAACTGCATGCTGTTTGCAAAATTTCCTGCATGCTGTTTGCAAAATTTCCAAAAAGGCAATTCTTGAACAGAATTTGAGCTATGACAAAATTTGAGAAATGCTAGGAAATTTACATTTCTTTCAGAATTATTTCTTATTTTCTTAACCGAGGTATAATTTATGTTCTTTAGCTACCCACTAAGAATGTCTCCTAAACCGCCGTGTGTTAAATTCAAAACATTTTTCATAACGGCCTTAGGCTAGGGTGATAACATTTTGACATTTTATTCACATATCTATTTATTCAAAGATATCTTTAATCTCCTATCATAGGCGCTGTAATCAACTCTTAGGACACATGTGGTTTCTGCCCTCATACCGTTGACAATCTGGTAAACATCTTTCCTGTTGTAACACTATTTGGGGAAAAGATGCGACAAATTCAGAAAATCAAAACTGAAATAGATGTAGTTTATGTTTTTATAATCACATTCATCCTCTAGTCAACACGATAATTCAATTAAAAGACAAAATTCTGGATTTTATAGCTTTTGACAGTTAGCATTAGTATATTAATTACCCATTGCAGATGCCTTACACTTTAAAAAATTATCATTTCCCACTTTATTTATCTTGAAGAAATATGCTCACAATAATTTATGCAACAGGAGGAATTGCCTATATGCAATAATGTTGTACTGAGTTATAGCTGTTCTGCATTAAAATGATCTAAGTTTTATCAAAACCTAGCACACTTCCATCAAAGCATTACAGCAGTGATTCTATTATTATTTTTAAAAGGAGTGTAGTTACAAGCTTGGGATTGACAACCCAATGGTTGAAACATGAGCTTTTTTGGTACCTCAGGAGAATTTGTATAGTATGAGAATATTTAGTGATTATATGAACACAACTGTATAAAAAATTCTATATTCACACTAAAGTGTGTTGTCACTAAGATTATGTATCAGATTCTAACCAGTGAGCCTAAACTGTTGATTCCATTTTCAATCTTCGAGTAACATGAAGTAATTTGTGCTATACTTTTCCAATCTAATTGAGAAGACATGCAGAAATGCAGGTGCTCTGGGTTCTAGTATCTATTTGATACTACCTAGCTCTTTGATTTTTGACCAGCTCACTTCATCTCTCTTTATTGCACTTCATTCATCTCAGTTCCCTTCAAATTCTCAATCTATTTGTTTTTGTTTTGGATAATGAATTCCATCATCAAAATCATACATTTTAGCTCAGGACCCTTAGTCAAAAAAATTTTTAAAACTCTTCTTTTCCTTTATTAATTGCAACATAAAAAGGTCTCCAAAAGGACTATTGCCCCTCATACTTCCCCCATCCTACCTAGTGCTGAAATAGAGCAACAATTATATTTGTCTAAAGCCTGATAATAAGATTCTTAGCTTAAGGATCATTTAGACCTTGAAAGATGTTTCATAAAAAAAAAAACTTTACCTAAATATTCATGTTTTCTCATATCCCTGCTTCCTCTTCTACATTCTAAATTCACTTTCTTTTGATAGTGTCATGTTCCCTTCTTTTTTCCTCAAATTTGACATCTGGAATTTATCCTTGCCTTCTGTTTCTAACCTGCATTCCATTTATTCAATCACCAAATCAATTCTCCTTTCATAGTAAGTATGTAGTCTTTCCTTCCCCCATTGCTCTCATCACTGTAGTTCAGTGTTTTTAAAAGTCTGATCCGTAGACCACATGCATCCAAATTCCCTACGGTTCTTAACAATGAGAATCACTTGCAATACCCGTTAATGTAGAAGGGAGGAGGGTGTCCAGACCTTCAGAATC
The DNA here is from genome assembly GCF_964662115.1 of Mustela nivalis. Classification (NCBI taxonomy): domain Eukaryota; kingdom Metazoa; phylum Chordata; class Mammalia; order Carnivora; family Mustelidae; genus Mustela; species Mustela nivalis. The sequence goes on along the minus strand of NC_139028.1, from coordinate 89,493,289 downwards.
AAAGTTCTGAGGATAGGGGCTTGGAAACCTACAGTATTATCAAGTGTCTATTTCACCATGCCCAAGAATTCTTCACATTTTCTAATATAAACTGGATGTGGGTAAAAGGCTAATGCACACTCAGCCAGTTTTGGACTGCTGCCTTGACATGTTCTACCCAGATCAGAAAGTGCCTCACTTTAGACTAGAGCATTACCTGACATTTCTTATTACCAACCATTGAAGTTTCTGTCAAAATTCAGAGGCAGTCGGAAAAATCGTGTTTAACATACTATTACGCTTAATTTAATACATTTGTCCTATCTATGTAAGGTTTCTAAATACTAGTGAATACAAGGTTAGTGAATTTAGGCATGATTAAGTTAATCACATTCTAGTTTTTCTTTCTTTCTTTATTTCTTTTCTTTCTTTCTTTCTTTCTTTCTTTCTTTCTTTCTTTCTTTCTTTCTTTCTTCTTCTTTTTTTTTTTTTAACTCATATTTGGTTTAGAAAATCTGATATTCCGTAATAAAATTTTCTGGTCATCTCAGAAACAGGTGCCCAAGGTTCCTAATTTTCCATGGTATCCTTTTCCATCCTATCCTCTTAATCCTTATACTTAATTAAGCCTCTTTTTGCCTCATAGAGAGAGGATCTTCTTTGGGGACAGAAATTTCTATATTATTTTTATTGATTCTATTTAATCTCTAAAACTCCTAATCACTATTGTCATGTGTAATACACATACCACCACCACCACCACCACCACCACCACTTTGGGTACCAAGGAAATCAGTTGTCTCAGGGAAGGAAGGCTTCAGTTGCTGATGCAGCAATGATGATAGAATGGTAGAATCCTTGGGAGAATCTGGGCAGTTCTCCTCCTGCCAGGATATGGAAAATGATCCTTTCATTTGAAACCTAGAAAATGTTTCAGTGTGGTAAAAAGTTGTCAGTCTCTAAATTACATTTTCATTACAGACATAAAGGAGATAATTCTCAAAAGTGGGTGTTTGGAACTGACAGCTGCATTTATTCTAAGGTAAGGACTTTGTAAGTCATAGCTTTTAGTTGTATATTTTTCTGTTCCTAGATTCTTACAAGTATTCTTATTGTTGAGAGCAAGAAATGCTTTTGCTGCACAAATATATCTCTGTGCCCAGAAGTTTAAAATTTAACTTAATTTAACTCAATACTTTCCTGTGGGGTTTTGTTTGACTTTAAAATGCAAGTTTTCCAAGACCAAAAATAATTCTTTCCAATTAATTGCTATGATACAGTCTAGCATTTCAGGGCATCGGTTTTTTCTTTCTTTCTATTAATTTTACATTAAATTGAATTAAAATACTTTTTATTGAGGTATAACTGATATATAACATTGTATAAATTGAAGACATACAGCATATTGCTTTGTTATTTTTATCTATTGCAATATGAAATCATAGCATTCACTAACACCTCTACCACATTATATAATTATGTCTTTTTTTGTGGAGATTAAGATTTGCTCTCTTAAAAACTTTTGAGTATGTAATACATTGTTGACTATAATCACAATGCTATACTGTAGGTCTCCAGGACTCATTGATCTAATAGTTGCCAATTTACACCAGTCAACAATATCTCAGTTCCCTCATCAGCCCCTGATTACCTACATTCCTTTCTCTGTTTCTATGAGTTCAGCTCTTTTAGATTCCACATATAAGTGATATCATGCAGTGTTTGTCTTTTGTCTGACTAATCTCACTTAGCATAATGCTCTCAAGGTCCATCCATGTCATAGCAAATGGCAGGATTTCCTTCTCTGTTATGGCTGATGAATATTCCATTGTATATATCACATCGTCTTTATCCATTCATCAGCTGGCACTTAGGTCATTTCCATATCTTGGCTATTGTGAGTAATGCTGCGATAAATATCAAAGTGATACCTACATAAGTTTTCTCAGTCATTAAAATGAGGAGATTGGCACTTTGGAAAACTGGCAATAACTACTGAAGTTGAACATGTGTATACAACCCAGCAATGTACTCTGGGGGGGGACATAATTCAACCCATAACACAGAACATGGAAGTTATTGAGGTAGTCCCTCTCAGCTCGAGATGTACAATTTTTCACCAGGCACCCACCTCAGGGAGCTTCAGAGTGGAGTATTGGTGTAGGGCACCTTCATACGAATGGTTTCCTTGAGCGTGTTCCTTGTGAGTGGCTTTATAGTGGAATGTCACCAGCTTGGCCCCTCCCCATGGATAGCTTCTCCTGGTGCTCCAAAGGCAGGTTTATAGTAAATCCTGTGAGTTGAACTGCCTCAAGGACTTCTTCAACATCCAGTGAGCCATGGCTGTGCCCTTGTTGATGTGGTTTGGATCTCAGCCTTGGGTCAGGCCTCTTCTTTGAGCATTCTGTCTCAGGCCTAGCAGTACTGGCTGCTCCGTACCTACTATTCACATATTCTTCAGTGTCCTTGTTAACTCTTACTTGCCAATTTCCCAACACTCTAATCCTTTGCTACTAATTATTTATATTAAACTTTTCCTATTCAAATTACTATGTGTTTATATCTCCTTATTGAACCCTGAATGCTAAAAATAATAGTTTTATTTCTCTAGTGTCCTGGAATGACATGACCTGCTCTGTTTTAGAAATTTAGAAACTTTAATACAATTTAAATTTAAAAATTAACACAATACCATTTCTTTGAGTAGCTTTTTGTTGGTACACTGGCTAAAATTCCAGTCTACTCACTAACTTAGGCAGGACTGTATAGTTTTAGCACTGGTTCTAGGCTGGGAATTTGACAGAGGCATCAAATGTCAAAACATTTTTAAAACAACCGTTATCCAGCTTCATTCTGAGGTTCACTGCAGCTTTCCTCTTGTCCTGTTTCTGACTCTACTACATTCCTGGGCCAAAAGCTCTAGGTTAGTGGAGAGGAAGTCACAGAAAGACCAAGACTGCTTATACATCTTGGTAAAAATAAAAAGTACCATTTTTCTTTTTAGAGAGAAAGAGGGACAGAGAGAGTGCATGAGCAGGGAGAATGATAGAGAGAGGAGAGAATTTTAAGCAGGCCCTACACTCAGTATGGAGCCTGACATGGAGCTCAATTTCATGACCCTGAGGTCATGACCTGAGCCAGAATCAAGAGTCAAATGCTTAACTGACTGAGTCACCCAGGCACCCCATTAGAAGTAGAATTTTGAAACTGCATTAAAATATTCTTCCAGCTCTTTGGCCTGTACCTGTTCATGTGGACTTCATTCTGAAATAGACCTAAACAGAGCTGATTCCTGGTATCCAAGAACACAAGTCTGTCCTGTATAAGTATTACCCTTCCCACCAACAAACACAGAAGAGCAGAACCAAGGTTTAAGTGTATTTTCTTCTTTTTCTCCCCAAATTCAGGTCCTAAACATCCACTTTTACTCTATAATTTTTACTACCTTTCTTGCAATTTATAATTTCCTAATTATTCCCAATAGTACATTCCCAACAGTAGCTAGCAAATAATTCATACTTTTGTGTTTCAAACACAATAATTTTTAAAAGGATTTTGATTCTAAAAATTTTAATATTCCATTCCCAAACAAAATTGCTGTTCATTTTTTTATTGTAATTCACAGAGAAAAACTATTGATGAGGAATTTTATTCTTTTAGAGGTTTCGAAATTTTTATTAGATCTAAATTTAGTCACATCCAAAATTATATCCATCTAGTTAAGGCTAAAATGAAGAATAACTTGATAATTATTTGTAGCTGGATCATAAATGGAGCTCATTACATTTGTTTAAAAAAGACAGAATTAGTTTAGGATATTAATAACTAATCTTGGTTCTACCACTTATTGGTTGTGTGGTTTTATCCAAATCATTTGGCCTATTGCAAGATTCACATCATTTATCAGCAAAAGGGAGACATTAGTACTAACATTTTGGGTATTTAACACAGATTCTGACCTACCAATAGATTCTGGCATATTGAGTCTAGCTAATTGGTACTTTGTAGTTATTAATGATAATAATAATAATAATAATAATGAACAAATTTAAATTATTTAAATATTTAAGTATTGCATTTTGTTATGTTGTTTTTATTTGACTAAGTTTTGTTTCTTTTATTTGGCTTGATTTTAAGGTTAACTATTTCTCTATTCATTTTAAAAAGATAAGGTTAGATTACTTCCTTTATACAATCCACCAGTTCCATCTAAATTAAATATTTAAACTTTATGGTTTAAATACATAAATTAATAAATAAGTAAATAAAATCCTTAAAAAATAAGATTTAAACCTTAACACAGAACCATAAAAATATGTAGAAGAAAGTCTGGATTAAAGCATCTAACCCAGCACAGAAATCAGTTGCATTTCTACACACTAACAAAGAGACAGAAGAAAGAGAAAATAAGGAGTTGATCTCATTTACAATTGCACCAAAAATCACAAGATACCTAGGCATAAACCTAACCAAAGAGGCAAAGGACCTGACGTCAAAAAGCTACAGAAAGCTCATGAAAGAAATTGAGGAAGGGAAGTACCTGGGTGGCTCAGTCAGTTAAGCATCTGTCTTCACCTCAGGTCATGATTTCAGGGTCTTGGGATGGAGCCCTACATTGGACTCCCTGCTCAGTGGGAGTCTTCTTCTCCCTCTTTCTCTACCCTCCCCACTTCCATTCCTGCTCTCTCTCTTAATCTCTCAAATAAATAAAATCTTAAAAAAAAAGAAATCAAGGAAGACACAGAAATAGAAAAATGTTCCATGCTTATGGATTGGAAGAATGAATGTTGTTAAAATCTCTATGCTGCCTAGAGCAATCTATACATTCAATGCAATCCCTATCAAAATACCATCAACTTTTCTCATGAAGGTGGAACAAATAATCCTAAAATTTGTACGGAACCAGAAAAGACCCTGAATAGCAAAAATGAAAACCAAAGCTTGTGGCATCGCAATTCCAGACTTCAAGCTTTATTACAAAGCTATAGTCATCAAGGCAGTGTGGTACTGACGTAAAAACAGACACATACATCAGTGGAACAGAACAGAGAGCCCAGAAATGGACCCTCAACTCTATGGTCAACTAATCCTGGACAAAGCAGGAAACAATGTCCAATGGGAAAAAAGTCTCTTCAACAAATGGTATTGGAAAATTGGACAGCCACATGCAGAAAAATGAAACTGGACAATTTCCTTATACCACACACAAAACCAGACTCAAAATGGATGAAAGACCTCAATGAGAGACAGGAAGTCATCAAAATACTTGAGGAGAACACAGGCAGCAACTTCTTCGACCTCAACTGCAGCAGATTCTTCCTAGAAACATTGCCAAAGGCAAGGGAAGTAAGGGCAAAAATGAACTATTGGGACTTCATGAAGGAAAGAAAAACCTTATGCACAGCAAAGGAAACAGTCGACAAAACCAAAAGACAACTGATAGAATGGGAGAAGATATTTGTAAATGTCTCATCAGATAAAGATCTAGTATCCAAAATCTATAAAGAACTTACCAAACTCAACACCCAAAGAACAAATTGGCAGAAGATATGAACAGACATTTCTGCAAAGAAGACATTCAAATGGCCAACACATGAAAAAGCTCTCGACATTACTTGGCATCAGCGAAATACAAATCAAAACCACAATGAGATATCATTATACACCAGTCAGAATGGTTAAAATTAACAAGTCAGGGAATGACAGATGTTGGCGAGGATGCAGAGAAAGGGGAACCCTCTTGCACTTCTGTCAGAAATGCAAGCTGGTGCAGTCACTCTGGAACATAGTATGGAGATTCCTCAAAAAGCTGAAAATAGAGCTACCCTGATGCTGGGTTATAAACCCAGCAATTGCACTTCAAGGTACAACTGTGGTGATCAAAAGGGGCACCTGCACCCCAGTGTTTATATCAGCAATGTCTACAATAACCAAACTACAAAAAGAGCCCAGATGTCCATCAACAGATGAATGGATAAAGAAAATGTGGTACACACACACACACAGGAATACTACTCAGCCATCAAAAATGAAGTATTGCCATTTGCAACAATGTGGATGGAAGTAGAAGGTATTATGCTAAGTGAAATAAGTCAATGAAAGACAATTATATCTTCTCACTCATATGTGGGATTAAAGAAACAAAATAGAAGATCATAGGGGAAGGGAGGGAAAAACAAAAGATGAAATCAGAGAGGGAGAGATAAGAGACTCTTAATCATAGGAAACAAGCTGAGGCTTGCTTGGAGGGGTCAGGGGTGGGTTGATGGGGTAATAGACTTTAATGAGGGAATGTGATACAATGACCACTGGGTATTTATAAGACTGATGAATCACTGAACTCTACCTCAGAAACTGATAATATACTATATGTTAATTTTATTTAAAAATAAAAGAAGAAAAATCCCCAAAGCATCTAACTCAGACTATTGGTGAGTAGACATCTTAATGTCTACTTACTTACTTACTAAGTATGTAGACATATTTAATGTCTTAATGTCTATATTTTCATAGAACATAGAATCCATAAGGAAAATGACTAATCATTAATGACTTTGAGTATATAAAATTTTGTAAACTCCTTAATCTTAAATAGCATAGGGAAGAGCAAATAGAGAAATATGACAAACAGGGAAAATCTTTGCAATATAAATGTCAGAGATAGGGTAGTACACTTAATATATAATAAACTTGATAAAGCAGTAGAAAAGGATAAACATTTCAATAGAAATATAGGTAAAGGATGTGAAAAGGAAATACATGACAAAAGAAAAATTAGAAGAGCCAAACCAAATAAAAAAATTCAGCCTCCCTAGAAATTAAAGAAATGTAAAATAATGAGACATTATTTTCTTCCTGTTAAATATCAGTAGATATAAAACTAGGAATATCCAATGTTGATGAAAGTGTGAGAAAACAAACATGTACATTTCCTTTTTTTGTATTTATATTTGTGGGTTTGTTTTTCTTTGGTATTTTGTTTGTATTATCTATTGCTGTGTAACAAATTACCTTCAAACTTAGTGACTTAGAACAACAGATATTTATTATCTCAGTTTCTGTTGTCCAGGGATCTGGGAGTGGATTAGCTGGATAGTTCTGACTCAACGTCTTTTTTGAGGTTGCAGTCAAGATGTCTGCAAGGACTGCAGCCATCTGAGATTTGATTAGGATCAAAGATGTGCTTTTATTTTTTTTAATTTAAGTTCAATTAGCCTACATATAGCACTTCATTAGTTTCAGATGTAGAGTTTCAGATGTAGAGTTCCATGATTCATCAGTTGTATTTAACACCCAGCGCTCATCACATCACATGCCCTCCCTAATGCCCATCATCTGATTACCACATTCCCTCCCCGACTTCCCTTCCAGCAACCTTCAATTTGTTTCTTATAGTCAAGAGTCTCTCATGGTTTGTCTCCCTCTCTGATCGCTTCCCATTCAGTTTTCCCTCCCTTCCCCTATGATCCTCTGAGCTGTTCCTTAACATTTCACATATGAGTGAAACCATACCATAAATGTCTTTCTCTGATTGACTTATTTCTATCCACGCCAATGTAAATAGTGAGTATTCACCCCTTCTGATGGGTGGGTAACATTCTGTTTATTATGTATAAATATACCCATATACCAAGGAACTGAAGCCTCTTGTCAACAGCAATGTAAGTATGCTTAGAAGCAGATTTCCCATGTAACAGGAAAACAAAATGGAAGCTACAGGGTCTCTCATAACCTAATCTCAGAAGTGATGTAACAACACTTCTGGCATCACATTGGGCCACATATATCAATCCTGCTATAATATAGGAGGGACCAGACAAGGGTATGAATACTAGGAGGTAGGGAACATTGGGTGCTATCTAGGAGATCAGGATAATATTTCTGAGGGTCAGTTTAGCAATATTTATCAAAATCTATAAAAATACATATCCCTTTTGATTCAGAAATTACAGTTACAGCAACTTACCTGAAGGAATTAATAGTATGTACTATAATGTATCTTTAAGGGTTTTTATTAGAGCTTTGTAATAGTGAAAATTGAAAACAGGTGAAGCAATCAACAGTGAGATTGTATAAAAATGGTATATATTTATTATTATACTATATGCTGATATTATAAGTAATGTAGAATAATTGATGATGACAGAGGAAAATGCTAATGTGATAGAGAAAAATCAGATAAAACATTTATTTATACTGTATTGTCTGTGTGTAGAAGCAAAACTGGAAATTTCTACATAAAACAGGTAGTAGGGAGATGAATAATTATGTCCTTTAAATTTCTCTGTATTTTCTAAGTTTTCTGTAAAAAGCATTTGTAATCAGAAAAAAAGAATCACTTTTTAAAAATATGCCTGATCATGTACTGACCAGGAGGAGATAGATCATCTAGAGTTTAAAATATTCTAGGAGAGGGGCGCCTGGGTGGCTCAGTGGGTTGGGCCGCTGCCTTCGGCTCGGGTCATGATCTCAGGGTCCTGGGATCGAGTCCCACATCGGGCTCTCTGCTCAGCGGGGAGCCTGCTTCCCTCTCTCTCTCTCTCTGCCTGCCTCTCCATCTACTTGTGATTTCTCGCTGTCAAATGAATAAATAAAATCTTTAAAAAAAAATATTCTAGGAGAGATTCTGCAGACCTGCTTGCTGCATTTTTCATGAGGATAGGAGTCTTCTTATGGAGTCCCCGGTTCAGTCAAATATGTGGACTTTCTAATGTACCTATGGTTGGGAAAATATCACAAGGAAATGAGATCCCTTTTAGCAACCAGAGAGTTATCACTGTATCCTGAGGGTAATATTGGTCAGCATGAGATTTCAAGAAGATTCTTAGTTTTCATAGAAAACTTCTCCCTCAAGAGAGTAGAACTTAACACCCAAAGCTGGAAAATGGCACAGCTGGAATTTGAAACTAGAATAATACAGTACTGTTAATCAGTGTGTACTGGGAGTATTAGTTAAAGCTTTTAAAGTGGGAATGATGTGATCAAAGATGTTTTAGTAAATACATTATTTTTATCCAATTATTGTTATACAAATTATTAAACTATCTTCAGTTTAATAAAACTGTGGCTAAAAGTGCAGTCAAATGAGAAGAATACAATGAAGCCCAAAGGGCCGAGGGGCTTGAGAAATAACGAGGGTTAAGACATTAGATATCAATTTGGAATGATGTGCAGATGCACTGGAAGGAAGCAAAAGTCCAAAGATTAGGCTGATGACTCCCTAGAAGAGAAGATTAGAATTCCAGATTTTGGAGGAGGAAGTTGTTTATTTTGGTGGTCTGAGTATTGAATTGGTAGGTGCCTGGTTAGAGATCAAGATAATTTGGTTCTTAGAGTAGAGAATGTTGAAGAACTTTGGTATCAAAATGTTAGAATAGTCATTACCTGGAGTAGAAATAGTTTAGAATGATTCCAAAGGGAAAATGCCAGGACAATTTGTAAATCAATCCAAATACGTGGTGGGAGGATGAAAAATAGAACTTGTCACTCTGTGTTGCTTGTGTATGTTTGCCACCTTAGTTAGACTGTTTACTCTAAGAAGCAAAGCCCATGGCTTTTTTTTTTTTTTTTCTCTTGTTTTGGTCTTTGCTGCTGCTATGTCTAGCAGAATATTCAGATATATCATGGCTCTATCTTTAGGGTATGGCCTCATCCATCTCATTGGATAAATATGGAAGTCTCCCATGTTCCAAGTATGCCTTCTTCCAATAAGAGGGAAACATGCCTCCGAAGTAAACTTAGATAAAATATCTTTACCTGTTAGAGGACGCTAAGCGTGAAAACAAGGGATTTACAACTGTCACAGTCAGAGCCATGTCATTTACATGTGTTTGTTGGCCATCTGTATACCCTCTTTGGAGAACTATCTTCTACCCAGATTCTTTGCTAATTTTTTAATTGGGTTATTTATGTTTTTATTATTGAATTTCAAGAGTTCTTTACAAATTCAGTATACACATCCTTTTTAACAGACATGATTTGCAAATATTTTCTCCCATTTTGTCGGTTGCCTTTTTATTTTTTGATGACATTGTAGCACAAAAGTTTTAAAATTTGATGTAGTATAATTTAACTATTTTTCTTTTGTCACATGTGCTTTTGGTGAAGTTCTTTACATTTTTTAAAATAGACTTCATTTATTAGAGCAGCTCTACATTCATAGCAAAATAGAGTGGAAAAAAGAGTTCTCATATACCCCATTTCCCTACACATGTACAAACCTCACCCATTATTGACATGCCCCATAGAGTAGTTATTTGTTACAGTTGATGAATCTACATTGACACATTATGACCCCAAATCCATAGTTTACATTAGGATTCACTCATAGTGTTATATATTTGGGTTTGAATAAATGTATAATGACATTCTTTCACCATTATAGTATCATGCAGAATTGTTTCACTGCCCTAAAAATTCTGTGTGCTCTGCCTATTCATTTTTTTCTTCCTCCTAACCCCTGGCAATTGCCTTTTTTTTTTTTTTTCTATGTCTACAGTTTTGCCTTTTACAGAATGTCATGTATTTGGAATCATATAATATGTAGCCTTTTCAGGTTGGCTTCTTTCACTGAGTAATATGCATTTAAGGTTCTGGAGCCCCTTACACTTTTAACATGTATATTTACTTATACAGTTTCTAAAAAAAAGTTTAAGGTTATTCACTAGCTCTTTTTCCAGAGCAATATAAGGATTTTAGTGCCTTTTGATTACCCCCTGAACATCTCTTCTCTCTCTCTCTCTCTTTTTTTTTTTTTTGGTAGAAACTTTCGTTCTACACTTCAAAAAAGAAGTTTATATGATACTTGAGGCAGGGCGTCTAAGTTTTATGGGCTAGTAAGCAAGCTTCTTATCCTCCCATTGTCTGTTTCTTTATCTTTAAAATGGGCAAAATAATAGTACCCATTTCAAAGGGCTGTAGCAAGGATTAAAATGTAAATATATTTTTATGTGGAAATTGCTCTGATGCAATAGTAGTCTCCAAGTAAGCTCCTAGATAGGCTATCATAGATTTCATGGAACAGAAAGGTGCACAGGCCAAATAAAATGTTCAGATCACAGTTTATTCAATCAATTGCAAATATGATGCAAAATATATAGGAAGAGAGGTGGGCTAGGTAAACACACTTAAGGTGTGTGTTAAGGAGTCATAATACCTGAATCTCTGCAAAGTTGATATATCCCCTCTCTGTTGTATCAGCCTTCCCTGCTGATGATGTGGTTACAAGGACCAGAGTGGAAATTTGAACAAGGGAGCCTAACATATTAAAGGTGTCTGAGGAAACAACACATACTTGCTCCGTAAGAGAGCTTGTTGGCTAGTATACTTGGACAATAGCTACGCTCCGCGTTTAGCCTGATGGGCAGCTATGCATTTTATTTGGCTGAAAATCCAAAATCAGAGTCGGCAATAGGTGGCCAATTAAAGATCTCACAATTATTGTGTGTCTCAGGTGCTTCATTTATACCCGTGTGCCATAGGTATCTGTTGTTCATTTGTTATTTAGCAAATCATGACTATTAAATGCTTGTTTTTGCCCCCCCCTTTCTATCTGTGTTCATAGATTTATGTTCTCTACTTTGTGTCTGATACTCCTCAGTTTACTAACTTACTTATTTATGGTTAATACAGCTAATGAATTTCACCCATCCCATTTGTTTTCTTGTCTTCTAGAGCAGAATGGACTATTCCAAGACAATACAACAATTGCACATTGTATGTGAAAATAACTATAAATCTTAGATACTATTATTATTACATTAGATGGCTTTTGTATTTTAATATTATCATCTATCTAAGAGTGAAGATTAGCAATCTAGTTAAACTTCATCGGATTAAACAACTAACTGAAAATCCCGATATTAAAGTTATTTGGCTTGATTTTGATCTGAAATAGATAACAAGGTGTATTTTAGTAGTCAGATCTTTTTGCTATGAATTTAATTTATCCTCCCATCCTTCCCGTTGTATAGATTATTGGCTGTTACTTACAAGGCTAGTATACTTCTATTTTTTTTTTTTCCTTTCCTACAGGTTTATCCACAGTTTGTTCTGACCTACCTAGAGGAGCTCACCGCACAAGTGGATATGACTCAGACAGAGTATCACATTCACCGTGGTGCCCGGACTACAACTCATCAGGAACATGGTAGCAGCTTAGCAGAAGAGGTCAGTGTAGTGAGCCAGAGGCAAGACAGAAATAGATCTCTAAAATGTATTTTGAAAAAGAAAATGTTCAAGTTGTTTTCAAGAGACAAGCACAAATTCACATCTTAACGATACTGTTTAAAATCATACACATAATATAAATATCTGTATGCACATTTATATTTATGTAAACATCTATATATACTCATATAAACATTATTTTATTAAATAGTGGATGACCTTGTAGCTTTTGTTAGGACTGATGGCTTTTCGTCTGGTCACATACAAATGATTTCTGTGCCAAAGGAGGAAGACTGGAGGAAGCCTGAAAAATGTAATGTTATATTTGAGGCATATGTAGCTTAGATATATCCACTCAATGAAATTAGGTACAGTATTGTTATATTTCATTTCTTAGGTTCTACAAGAATGTGCTAGCATCCCTGGTCTGAAGGAACTGCCAGAGCCTTCAGACACCCATTTAATGCCAGAAGTTCCTCTTGGGGAGACAAGGCAGCTGACAGTGGCACTGGTGAGGAAACTGGAAGAGAAACATCCTAAGGCTTCTGCTCAGAGGTAGGGCACTGACAGAATGGAGCTTTATTGCTCAATGACATTCGATGTTTTCCTTCAGTTTCATGTAAGATTGATTTCTTGAAGATTATTGAAATATCTCAAAAGCCCTTTGGCTTGCAAGCACTGTCGTTTTCGGGTCACATTTGATGAAGAGAGGTGACATTTATGTGTATTTCATTAAAGTTTGATGTATGATATTGTTTTAAGTGTACTCAGAAGGGCTGTTCTCCTGGGTTCTCACTAAAATGCTCTGAAATAACGTAAGTAAAGTGATACTGAACATGTATCCAATTGTGAAAATACCAAGAGATCTTTAAGAACATCAGACCCATATAGACAATCCTTTTTGTGTTTTGTGGCAAGATTATTATATTTAGGCCTGAGGATAAATGCACATTGGATGGTCTTTAGAAGTGATAATTTTAAAAATTGATGTAATTTCTATAGAATAAGACTAACCAGTGGTTTGCTAACCAAATGAAAATCACTCTTGGCTGGAAAATAGAAACTATTTCTCTGATCCTCATTATTTAATTGGAAAATTAAAGGTATGTTTATTATTAGTAGTAGTGTTATTTTGTTTGGTTTGATGTTATAAATCACAAAATGACATTACAAATTTTAATTTTAGTATTGTAATTTTTGGCAGTTAACTATTGACTGAAGTACTCTTAAAGGAGTAATATGATTCATACTGTACTTTCTAATGCTCAAGAGAATTCCTAACTTTAAATATTCTAACTATAGATAGAAATGTCAGTTGCATTGAGAAAGAAAAAAATGACAACTTTTAATTTCTTTTTTAAGAACCTTTCCAGGTTTATAGAGATAGAGTTGACATATAAACATTGTGTAAGTTTAAGGTACACAATGTAACAGCTTTTATTTCAATTAAAAGCTCTTAAATTCTTAAATTATATATTCCTGCCTGAGATTTTAACAGGAGGGAAACGTTTTCTTTTCCTCTTAACAAAAGTGACTTTTCAATTTATTGTCTGTTTTCTAAACCTCACTTTGGTTTCATTATTTTGAGTAAGATAGGGCACAGATGAACAAAAGAACAAATTTAGTACCTTGCTGTATCATAGTCTGAGAATATCCCAGGCCTGTACAAAAACTTAAGTTCTAGTTTCCTTTCCTGCTACTTACTTTTTAATCATATATAAGATTCTCAACTCTCTGACACCCCACAACAGGGCCACAAAGCCACAGCAGTCCAGCTAGTCCTTTCTGTTCAGGTCACTAGAATGGAAGGCCCTTGGGAGCAGTCTTTGAAGTTTTCACGTAAAACAGGAATTCAGGGAAAACTGGACCACAGGGAAACAAATATAGTTTTATGAGACTGTTGTTGGCCTTCCTAGACTCACTAGGCAGCCATTTCTACTCTACGCTTTTTGAGAGCATGAGGGGGCTTGTCATTATCCTGGGTACTACTCAAGGAGGCACGGGTTCCTGCTGCTTCCCCATTTCTGAAACCTGTATGGAACTTCCATTTTTGTCTCCTGCTGGCCCTGGTCCCAGGAGGTACAGGCTAGGGTAGGGGGGTAGTCAGTGTACAGGGAATCCAGTGATAACTCACCTAATTCTCTATGACTCCCTCCTTCCCCATCCTGGAAGTATTTTCTCTGAGGGTCAAGGGCATGGGGAGGTTGAGGAATTTGTCTTCTGTATTTTGTGATTGTATCTGCCCTGAAGCAGTACAGTCTGAAGATGGAATATTGGGAGAAAGGCATATTGTATTAGGCAAGCCAAAAAAGTCTCCAGAATACAAACAGAAAAACAAGCAACAAAGCAGTTAACATCAGTTAACATAACATAATACTCGTTTGAGTTGTTAGAATTGCAGGTCTTTAAATTTCCAGGAATGTGGTAAGCACTCAATGAGTAGTCTGTGAAAATGTGCTAAAAGCAAGTAGAGTCGAAAATAGTTTTTAATAGAGGTTGCAGTTAGATTTGTGATTTTTTAATCAATAGGGATTGAATATGTTTGGGATTTTATTTCAGAAGAAAATTCCCAGGGCCCTTATCTTAGTGAGCATCCATCCCTCAGGATTTGTGTCTCAGGCGACAGCAACTCTCTAGTCCTCTTTTTTTCTACAACCCACAGGGATTTATCCTCATTCTCCTCTCCACCCCCACAATTTACCATAATAGAGGTAATTTCAGTTTCTCTCCTTCTTTCTGTTCCTTAACAAAGTTATTTTGAGTAGAGAGTAAGTACTTAGAGCAATTACTTTCCTCCCATTTTGGAAGGAATTGTTGGGCAAAATTAGAACATGGTACTGAATTTGGCATATTGATTACTTTGAACCTTAGGTTGTCTTGTTAGGTTTACAGGCAGTCCAAATATAAGATAATTGGTGCATTATATTATCACAGCTTTAAGAGAGGACTTTACATTTTCTTGCCTTTATCAATGATAATTTTTAAAAATATAGAATAAATTCATTATAAAAATAAAAGAATACTGTGAAATGATCTGAGTTGTAGAAATTGGAGAAAGAAATGGAATTTTAGAATAAAAGCCATTAATGAGCAAATAATCTGGAGAAAGAACATATAGTTGAAAAAAATAAACGATATAGAGATATACATGTTTGTATTTCCTTAGCAGTAGCCATTGAAGGAGAGAACCACAAGTTGCCAAATTTGGGGAAAGACAGAAAGATTGGTAGTTAGTGGCATATAAATATGTGAAAATGAAAGACAACATTCATTTTTAATAACATATACTAACTTTGCTTAAGTGCTTTATGTGCATTATTGCCCAATAGCCTATGCAGTATGTAAAACAGAGGTATTCATCTCTTTTTTACTGATAAGGAAATTGAGGCACAGAGAGATTAAGTTACTTCACTAAAGGCCTTCCAGGTAGTAATTTAAGGCAGGCCTATCTGAGCCCAAAGTCTTTTACTTAACCTCTACATTATTCTGCCTAACCATTCATGTTCTTGTCTTAGTGATTATTCCAAATCTTTAGCCTTTCAAATGGGACCTATTACTTTGACTGGATATCTTGGAGAGGGACCTTTAAATAAAGTGGAACAGTTTAGAAAGGGAATAATAATAGATATGTCAATATATGCAGCTTACAGTGATGACTACATAAGAAGTTGAAAATACAAAAGGAGACTGTAAACCCATTTCTTGTTGAATCCAACCACCTAGATTTACTGATTTACAAAGCTTGCACTTGAATGGATTAGAGATTTTTAAAAATCTTTTTCTAATAAGGTGACTATAACCTGTCATGATTAGCCAAGGTATTTCCCACTTTGAATGGTGGTTCAGTTCAGCTTTGTATCTACTAAATATAGTGATAGGTAACTAACAGCTGTCATTTGTTGAATACTTACCATGTGTCAACTGCTAGTGAAAGTATTTATTCTTATAACAATGTAGTAAATTTAATTACTATCACAATAATCTGAAGGTGGAGGGACTCTTAAAATTCATAAAGATACAGCAACTGAGGCTCAGACTGATTTTGTAATGTGCCCAGTTATACCGCTGGAGCTGGGAGAGATGGGATTCAAACCCACAACCATTTGGATCTATAGACCATGCTCTTAACCACTGTTTTATTCTTCATTCCTAATAGTAGTTATTCCAATGATTTTATAACAGAATGTTGTCATATTGAATAGTCACTTTATCACTAAAATTTTATGTGTATTATATCATAAACATTTGATTGGACTATTGCCATTTTGATGGGTACATTATTTTGAATTATATTCTTAAAAAAACCTATGACAATCACCACAAATCTGCAGGCCAGGCTTTCCCATCTACGGAATCATTTAATTTAATATACACTTCAAACATTTGTGGAAAGCAGTCTGATTATTTATCTTCATTTTTTATTATTTTTGTAATGTGGAAAAAATTATTTTTCCTATTGAAGAAAAAGGAAAATCTCTTACTGTGTGAGGTCTTTAAAGTTCTTAGTTCACGATAGATTATATTTTCTTGTTTATTTATCAACATTTAAAATGTTTTTTCTGCCTCTATCCGTGAGATATAGAAATGTGGTTATCTTCTTGCTTGGATAAACTGAGTTGTGTGTACCTTTAATTCTAAGTTTGGTCCAAAAATAAGATAAATGCCATATTCTGGCATCTTTAAGTGTCTGGAATGTGTTTGTTTACATTAATTTATCTGATGGAGCCCTTTACCTTATTCAAATTGAATAGGGGGTGGGGAAGGACTGGGACAGCCGACAAAGCACACTGACCCAGCTTGTCACCCAGTGACCTGTGAGAAGGAAATAATGAACTGTGAGTAGCTGTCATCTTAACTGTTTCTGACAGTTTGCCTTTGGGCACATCTGTGTTAGTTGCATTGGAAAGGCCTTTGTTCTTTTCCCACTAGTGACTTTGTGGAGCGCTGAGGGGTTGCTAGCTACTGGACTCTTAAGCGGGCCCTTCCTTCCCAGGGAAGCAAGCAGCTGCCGTGGATCACACTGACATTTCTCTTCATGACTCAACTTGGCATGTACTTCACTCTTTCAAAAAAGAACATAAATTTAGAAGTCCTTTGATTTTTCTCATTTAAAATGTACTTTAATTGTCTCCTTAGTTTTGTTACTAACAACACAGCAAGTTCTAAAACATGTTTAGTATTATCCTGATTTTATATGGATAAAGGTAAAGATAAATTGATAGCTAACCAGATAGGCAGGTGACTTGAAGAAATATATATCCAATATTGACAGCTGTTACTGAGTTTTAAATTGTTCTTTATTATTTTCCAAATTTCAGTAATTGATTATTAGATTTACAATATAATAGGATAAAAATCAACACATGTTATGAAAAATATTTTTAATGTAGATACTTTTGATACATGCTTTATTAGTAGGAATATTTGAACTAAAATAGGTAAGAATATGCTCTCTTTTGTTTCACATTTTTCACTGCTACTTTTTAAATAGATTTCCATCTAATAATTTAAACTTTTAAATATTAATATTTATGTTTTAAAATTAATCTAGTGCATAAAGTTGTTATAATCATTAGGCAATGTAATTTAATAAGAAACAGGTGTTTCTGTCTCCTGCTTTCCTGAAATATCACTATTATTTCAATGGCAATAAAAGCAAACATTCTGTATAGTACAGATCATACCCTAAGAGAATTGTTTAAATTAAAATCAAAGCTTCTTTTATAAAATATAATTCCTGAATCACTTTTAAGGCCTTATTTACATTTTTACAATTGCTATAAAATCAATTCTTCTAGTATAATTAAGTCTGGCTATAATTGGTGTGTAATAAACATAGAGTATATGGTATTCATGTAGTTGTATTTACTTTTCCAAGAGAATATAAATCCAAACCATACTGCAGTGGTCAGTTTTTATAAGGCCTTCTTTTTGTATCCATTATAGACTAGAAGAAATGAAGCTTGAAAGAAATTACATGCTTTTTTCTGCAAAGTTTTTCTCTCAATAACAATTTTGAGATGTACTAGCTAAAGGAACTATGTTACAGTCTCCTGCTTTTCAAAGAAAGGTAAATTAATAATAATGAGAAGTTCTTTAAGCAGACAAATGATGATCATGTCTATATAATTATAAACTGTAAAAAACCACATATTAAAAATTGAAAGTCATATTCTGGTTTTCTTGAGTATTCAATAGCGTATGATTTATTACTCTGTTAAATAATTTATGTAGTTTTGCATATAGTTGACAGAATCTGTAACCGTCTTCTGCTTAGATCATTCTTCTCATTTTGTTCATCATATATCCACACAGTTTTTGTAGAGACAATGAATGTATGGGTCATTTTTTTGTTTTTTGTTTTTAGTTTTTTTTAGAGGGAGGGACAGGTAGAAGAGGGGCAGGAGGAGAGGAAGAGAGAATCTTAAGCAGGCTCCATGCCCGTTGTGGAGCCCAGCACAGGGTTCAGTCTCAATACCCGGAGATCATGATGTGAATCAAGAGTCAGATGCTTAACAACTGAGCCTCGGAATGCACCCCGGGTCAGTTTTGATAAGAGACACTGTCTTTTTAAGGAAAGCAAACTGTTTAAATTGCTACACTCAAATTCTTATTTCTAGAACTCTTACCAATTAAGGAAAATGATACTCACTAAATCTAATAATACTTTTTAGGAATAAAACCTCCTTATTAGGTTAAATTTCTGTTCCTAGCTATTGAAATGCTCAGCTTGAAGCGCTGGCCTTTAACTCTTTTATAGTATATACAAGACTTTGGTCTTGTATTTAAGAACACAAAATTATTTTGTATTCCAGAGATGCAGACATATGCTTATAATTCTTTTTTTTTTTTAATTAGAAAAGTCAAATACTGTTATCTGTTTGTGTTTTGGTGTATTTTTAAATGAATTCCCATATGCTCTCTGTGAATCAAAATAAAGCAAACAAATAATCTAATTGCATCTGTTTCTTTGAAACAAAGTCCAAATCAAACATTCCAAAAGATTAGGTTTATATCCATAAATGTGCATTAATTCAGAATTATCAGAAGCTTTCAAATAAGCATTTTATGATAATTTTTGTTCTCACTTACTGTGCAAACCTTCAACTAGGCTGCTTAATTTCTATATTTTATAATGTACTATTTATCTTTCTGTTTTATTCAGCATTGTCTATAAAGCTAGTCAATGTTGGAACGTAAACTCTACTCCTACAGTCTTCAAACTTGTAGCCCCCAAACTAGAATGTCTATACAGTATCATAATAGTGAAAGTAGCAGATAATGAGGTTCTAGATTTGAGTAATGTGGATGGACAAGGAGGAGTTTGGTGGAGGAAGTGTTAGGGTGATATATGGAATTGGATGAAAGCAGAGTTCAAGCAGTCAAGTCAATTGTAGGTTAATGTCCTAACTTGTCTACCTCCTTTAACTCTTGTTCCCTGACAATCCATTCTCCACTTAATGGCCAGAGTGACCCTTTTGCATTCATAAGTCAGATCTTGAGAGTCCTCAGCTTCAGATCATCTAATGACTTTTTATTTCCTTTAGAATGAAGCCCATGCCTTTACTATATGCTACATGGTCCTACTTTCCCAGGCCCATGGTACCTCTCTGAACACCATTCTCCCCACCATTTGTCTTCTTCAGCCAGCCTGGGTTCCTGGCAATGTCTCAGGTTTGCCTTGCATGCTCACAACCCATTGCTCTCTCCCTGCCTTATTTTTCTTCAAGGTACTTTGCCTATTGTATACATAATTATTTACTGTCTGAGTTGTCCCATTAGAATGTAAACTCCATTTTAGCAGGAACTTTTGTTTTATTAACATCTGTACCTCCAGGATCATAACATAATGTAGTATGTAGTGGATACTCAATATGAGATTGTTGAATGAATGAATGAAGTAGTACAATTAATGGAAATAATGAAACTAATCTGATCATTCATATGTGTATTCAAGATCCTCACTGTTGAATAATTTTATGATCTACTCATATGTCAATCCAAAACTGTACCTATAACAATGGTTTTCTGATTTCCCTATTTTTCCTTTCTTTCATCCTTTATTATTTTGTGAATACTTATTGAGCATTGTCTATATTCCAAGTAGCCTTCTAGGCACTGGGGATACAATACTGCAGACAAATATACTTTCTTGCCTCACAGAACTGCCCCCATAGAATCTAACAGGGAAGAGAGGTATTACACCAATCACTACAGTAGAGAGAGAGTGATGAGTGTATTTCAGGGAGAAGGCAGTTAGTTCATCCTGAACTCTCCTCCCTGGTGATATGCTTTTGAAGTATGACTCTGAACATCTCACTTACTGACTCACAATTCTTCAGTGTTTACCCATTTCCTACTAAGTTAAATGAAACATCAATTGGCAGACCCATCACACTGTATTCTTTAGGCAGAACCTCCCTGTTCCTATCCAGACCCAGATGTACTGGGTACTTGGGTTATGCTGGGTTGCTTGATCAACCCTACCTTATGCAAGGCCCATTTTCACTGAATTCTTCAACCATTCTTTTTTCTGATATATACATCTGAGGATATACACTTTCCTCTAAGCATGGCTTTAGCTTCATTCCACCAATTTTAATGTCATATGTTCATTATCATTTCCATTTTATTATAATTTTGACCCATTACTTATTGAGAAGTTTATTTCTTAATTTTCCAAAACATGTTCTGGTTTGTATGTATGTTATTGACTTCTAGATGAATTCATTGTGGTTGAAGAACATTTTTGGTATGCTCTCAACTCTGCCAATTATTGAGATTTGCTTTATGGTCCACTCAATATCTGGACAATTTCTATAAATGACCCACATGTACTTGAAAAGAATATGTATTCTGTAGTCTGGGGGTGCAGTGTTCTATATATGTCAATTAAGTCAAGCTTGATAAATGTGTTTTCAGTATATACTTATAATATTTTGTCTGCCTGTTCATTTACTGAGATAAATATGGTTAAAATCTTCCAGTATGATTGTCTATTTCTCCCTTTATTAATTTTATAAATATTTCTTTTCTGTAATTTGAGGCTATTTATTGAGTGCATATAATTTTAGAATTTTACTATCTTTCTGATGAATTAAACCTTATGCTCCTATGGAATGATCCTCTTTATCTCAAGTAATTTTTTTGACTACAGTTTATTTTGTCTCATATTAAATATGGTGACCTTCGTTTTTTTGTCAGGGTTTGCATGATGTATTTTTGTATCCTTTTATTTTCTAATTTGATCTTTACATTGAAAGAGTGTGAAAGCTTATAGTTTTTTTTTTTAATGTAGTGTTATAACCTGTATCTTTTTTTTTTTAAGATTTTATTTATTTATTTGACAGACAGAGATCACAAGTAGGCAAAGAGGCAGGCAGAGAGAGAAGGGGAAGCAGGCTCCCCGCTGAGCAGAAAGCCCGATGCGGGGCTTGATCCCAGGACCCTGAGATCATGACCTGAGCAGAAGGCAGAGGCTTTAACCCACTGAGCCACCCAGGTGCCCATAACCTGTGTCTTTTAATTGAAGTATTTAGTCCATTTACCTATAACATAATCAGTGATTTGGGGGTTAGATATTAAATCTAACATGCTACTATTTGATTTTTATGTATTCAATATATTTTATGTCCCGCTTTCTTTCTCTCTCTCTCTTTTTGCCTTCTCTTGGATTCATTGAGCGTTTTATATTATTTTATTCCCTTCCTTCCAACTATCTTGTTAGTTATACATTGTTTTACTATTCTTTTAGTGATTATTCTAGAGATTACACATACTTCCTGACCTATCAACACCTAATAGAAATTAATTTTTTTTACCACTTCTCAGGTAATTCAAGGACCTTGAAACTCCTATTTTTGTATATCTACTTTCTGAAAAAAGGCTGATGTATATTTTAATTCTATATATATTTTAAACCTCACAAAACATCATAATTATTATTTCTTTAGTCAGTTTTCATTTAGTCTGAGACACATTTTTAAACTTCCTGTTGTTCTCTCTGTATCTCTGGACTTCCATCAAGAATAATTTTCCTTCTGTTTCAGGAGCATCCTTTAATATTTCCATAGGTCTGCTGCTTATGAATTCTTTCTGTTTTAAATTATCTTAAATACACACACAGACACAGACACAGACACACACACACACACACACACACACAGTTCATTTCCAAATTCTCATTTTCATATTTTTACTGAGTGTGAAATTCTAGGTTGTCAACTATTTTTTTTTTTTCCAGAACATACTGAAAATATCATTCCATTGTCTTTGGCTTCCACTTTGCTTATTTTTTTTTTAATTTTTTTATTTTTTATAAACATATTTTTATCCCCAGGGGTACAGGTCTGTGAATCACCAGGTTTACACACTTCACAGCACTCACCAAAGCACATACCCTCCCCAATGTCCATAATCCCACCCCCTTCTCCCAAACCCCCTCCCCCCAGCAACCCTCAGTTTGTTTTGTGAGATTAAGAGTCACTTATGGTTTGTCTTATTTTAACTGAGAAGTCATGTATCAGTCTTATTGCTCCTTTGAAGGCAATGCTGTTTTTCTCTTGCTGACTTTTAAGGTTTTTCTCTTTGCATTTGGTTTTTACTATGCTTTCCTAGTGTTTTTGTTTTTGTTGTTGTTGTTGTTCTTGTTGTTTTGTTTTTTGGTGTTGTTGTTTTGTTGTTTTGTATTCATAATACTTAGGGGTTTTAGGGTTTGAATCAGTGGCTTACTGTATTTTATCAGTTTTGGAAGATTCTCTGCAATTGTTTCTTCAAATGCTGTTTCAGCTGCATTTCCTCTCTCTTCTCTGAAGGAACATTAATGAAATGTGTATTAAAAACTTTTTAACTCTAAACTCTATGTTTCTTATGCTCTATTTTGTATTTTCCACACTTTGTTTCCTTAAGCTTTTGTGTGGATATTTTCTTTTGACCTGTTTCTCAGATCATCACTTCTCCAACTTTTCTAATCTGCTGCTAAATCCATATGTTGAATTCCTCATGTGTGTTATGGTATTTTTCAGATATAAATTTTCCATTTGGTTTTTATGACTCATAATATTATTGCAGTTTAATCATTCTTCTGTTATTGAATAATTTAGGTAGTTTTCAATATTTCAAGTTTATGAATTGCACAGTTACAAACATCTTCGATTTTGTCTAGAATGCAGTCTTTCAATCTATGAATATTTCCTAAGCACCTTATTTTCTCTGTCCAAAACTTTGTTGGACACTAAAATTTAAAGATATATACAAAAAGTCCCTGATTTTTCTGAGTTCATAGTGTCATATAGCATTTCCCCTACTTTGTTACTAGTGAAAAATCTGACTACGGTTTAAAATATTGTGTTATGAAGCTTGTTGAGTTACTGTGTTTATTTTCTGTTTTATAAACACTTTTTATTTTATAACTTAAGTGATCAAAAACAGGGCCTAAATCCAATTCTCTAATAGAATTTTATTTTCTCTCTGAAGACAGAAGCAATCCTTTATATTTTTCATGCTTTCAAATTGGACTACAGAGTTAGCCAAACTATACACTATACATACACTATCTTAGAATTATTCTTACTTTTTAAAAAGAGAACTACTAGGAATCAACCCTTAATCATGAATAGTCTCTACAAATATTTATGAAAGATAAGTTTTTTTTATCTTCAGTTAAGTTACTTAAGAATAATTATGCTGTGGTATGTCTGATCATTTCAGTTACCCATCAATTTATCAATTTGAATACAGAAAACTGACAGTCTTTTTGATTGACTCATAATCATCTGTATGTTTGTCATGAGTCTATTTTTTGACAAAAAGTCTCCAGT
Source organism: Mustela nivalis (assembly GCF_964662115.1). Lineage (NCBI taxonomy): Eukaryota > Metazoa > Chordata > Mammalia > Carnivora > Mustelidae > Mustela > Mustela nivalis. Next base: position 89,469,323 of record NC_139028.1, on the reverse strand, counting down.
TGGGTCATTCTGTGAATTAGAGGCAAAGGAAATCAGCTGAGCAAAAAAACCAATATTCTAATATTCATATGCTCTGAATACATAGATTTTGATTTGGTGATTTTACTTCTATTGCTAAACTTTATTCACTGTATTCTCTCCTGTTTGGTTACTTCCTAAAACCTGAGAGTCAATTCATTTATATATGACACATAATAAGCATTAATTCCTCACTTTTATATTCACTCATTCATTTGATAAATGTTTTAGAGTGCCTGTTCTATTAAGAGATATGATATAGCTTCCTCATTGACATCTCAGAATCTGGACTGAGATTAGCCTAGCTTCAGTTCTAGTTGTGAGTACCACAGTTTGATTTTGGACAGCCAATTAATATCACTGATGCTCATTTCCTCATATATAAAGGGGGATAGTAATTATTGTGAAATTTAAATGATATCATGAATATAACATTTAGCTCAATTCCTGGAACATAGTAAATACTTCATAAATGATAGCTTTTATGATGATAATGATGTCCTATTATTAGTATTGATGTTAGTATTAAATGAAAAATATCATAAAGATGCAAACCAATTCCTGCCTTTAAAATTCTGAAATCTTATTGAGGAGAAGCTGTACATTGCTACGTTTTCTAATGTTACTCAAAAAGTAATTTTTGAGTTCTTATTGAATAAAGAGAATTATACTATGTAGTATTTGAGTATGTCTTTTAAAAAATATCCCTCAGACTTTAAGGAATATACACATACTAAGTATATATATTCACAAAGAAATAACTTAATGGTAAAATATGGTCATGCTATAAAAATGTGTTCTTAGCTTTTGTGAGCAAAAGAAATTGGATATATCAAATTACTTCTATCACCAAGTTGGGGGATATAATTAAGTCTGGTAGTCTGTTCTCAAGTAAGTTTAAATATGTAGTTGAACAGACAAAGCAAAGAGATTAAAACTTTAATGTGCATTACTGTTTTTTATTACTCATGTTTATCATTAAGCTTTTGGAGAAACAAAATAAAAGGAAGAGAGGAAATATGTAATTCTGGGTTATTAATTTTTTATTTCTCTCCTTTATGTTTTGTTATTGTCATAAGAACAAAAATGGGGACTTGCTAATTTTTTGTGTTTGATGATGACAATACGAGATATTAATATGTTCTATATACATTTTTCCACAGCATTAAATATATGTGTATATTATTGTTGTTTAGAGTGAATCTTAATTTGTGTAAATAATGCCACATTATAGGACTCTAAGATGTTTCCAAGATTTTTGCTCTTATAAACACGATGGCAATAAACAACAGGTAGAAACCTGAAACATAATGTAGGTGTTCAATACTAATCTCAAACAGAATTTTCACATGGCAGTGCACACACACACCGATGCGCATGCACACACACACACACAAAGTGCTCATACAACTAGCTAGAGACATTTGAATAAGAGCTGTGGATTGCCACAATGTCAATTGCTTGGTTTTTTTGTTTGTTTTGTTTTGTTTGTTTGTTTGTTTTAAAGATTTTTTATTTATTTATTTGACAGACAGAGATCACAAGGAGGCAGAGAGGCAGGCAGAGATAAAAGAGGAAGCAGGCTCCCCACAGAGCAGAGAGCCCGGTGCGGGACTCAATCCCAGGACCCTGGGATCATGACCTGAGCCAAAGGCAGAGACTTTAATCCACTGAGCCACCCAGGTGCCCAATTGCTTGGTTTTGATACTGCATCATAGTTGTACAAGATTTTATTATTGAGAGAAAATGGAGGAAGAGTTTATGGTACTTCTTTATACATTTCTTGTGACTTCATATGAATTTATAATCACTTCAAAGTGAAATGTTTAAAAAAGAAAAGCAAACCTTTCCCAAGTAGAAATAGGCAGAGTGAAGAATAGAATACATGTGGAAGGAGAGCTCTTGAGATAGAAAATTCCTAGACTGACTCCTGATCTAGGCAGACTCAATAATCCTAAGAAAGTTTTTTGTTGTTGTTGTTGTTGTTTTAATATAAGAATAGTTCCCGGGATGCAAGTTGGAGCCACTTTGGAGAACAGTGTGGAGATTCCTCAAGAAATTAAAAATAGAGCTTCTCTATGACCCTGCAATTGCATTACTGGGGATGAAAAGAAGGGCCATATGTACCCCAATGTTTATAGCAGCAATGGCCTCGGTCGCCAAACTGTGGAAAGAACCAAGATGCCCTTCAACGGACAAATGGATAAGGAAGATGTGGTCCATATACACTATGGAGTATTATGCCTCCATCAGAAAGGATAAATACCCAACTTTTGTAGCAACATGGACAGGACTGGAAGAGATTATGCTGAGTGAAGTAAGTCAAGCAGAGAGAGTCAATTATCATATAGTTTCATTATTTGTGGAGCATAACAAGTAGCATGGAGGACAAGGGGAGATGGAGAGGAGAAGGGAGTTGAAGGAAATTGGAAGGGGAGGTGAACCATGAGAGACTATGGACTCTGAAAAACAATCTGAGGGTTTTGAAGGGGTGGGGGGTGGGAGATTGGGGGTACCAGGTGGTGGGTATTAGAGAGGGCATGGATTGCATGGAGCACTGGGTGTGGTGCAAAAACAATGAATACTGTTACGCTGGAAAAAAAAAAAAAAAAAAAGAATAGTTCCCGGGAGCCTCTGAAGAAAGGGACCACTAGCACTAGACACCTGTTTCTAGTGGTGTTTCTCTATATTAATAGCAGTCCATAGTATTTAGCGTATCTTCAATAGAGAATTCTGGGCAAAGGTATTTAGAAACTTGTATTGGAAGTCTGTAAGAATAATAAAATATGGTCAAATTCAATGAACTGTGGGAGAGATGAGGACTTTGCCTTACATCACTTGTAAGAAGTGGGTCAGAGAAGCAGGAAATTCTCTGACTAGGAAGAATGAAAATTAAGTTCCTAAATATGAGATTCTTTTGTCTTTTGCATCACTCTTGGAAATGCATGTAGACAAAAGTGTGTGTGCATGTGTGTCTTTGTGTGTGCACTGTATATAGGTTGAAAATGAAGTGCTCCTTCTTCATATCAAAGTGCACCTGTGCACTTTTCATATACATATGAATATACTTGTGAGACTATAGATAACATATATAAGCATATTGATAGGAGACAAAATCTCATATTATTAAGCTTACAAGTCTTGTAAAATACTTTTTATGATTTACTAGAATGACATGTTTCATTATCCCAAGGTTTAAAAAAGTATTTCTGACATCTCTCCTACTCTGTCATGAATGTATATATAATCAGTTATAATTATCCTAAAATATCAGCATTACATGCTACTGTAGTAATAGCTGCCTGCATTAGTTACCTATAGCTGTGTAACAAAATTACTACAAATCAGCATCTTAAAACTCCCAGTTTTATTATCTCCCAATTCTCTGGGTCAGAAGTCCAAGTAGGCTTTCAGGGTTAGGGCTTCATAAGGCTGAAATTGTGTCGGCTAGGCTGGACACTTACCTGAAGGCACTAGGGCAGAACCTCCTTCTAGACTATTTCAGGTTTTGGTTCGAAGTCAGTTCTGTACGGTTGCAGGTCTGAGTCTCCCTTTCCTTGTTGGCTGTCATCTCAGCTCCTAGAGGATGCCCACGTAACTTGGCACATAGCGCCTTCCATCTTCAAAGCTAGCAACGGTGTCTCTAATCCTCCTTGTGTTTTGAATCTGACTTTTCCTTCAGAAACCAGCTGGAGAAAACTCTGCTTTTAAAGAGATTTATGAGTAGATTTTGCTCACTGAGCCAATCTCCCTACCTGAAGGTCAACTGTACTGATTACATAATATGACCATGAGAGTGATAGCTCATGTTCACAGGTTTCAGAGATTAGGGAAGGACATCTCTGGGGGCCATTTTTAGAATTACCTGCTATACTGCTATATGCTTCCAGGTGAAGGACTAGTTAGATAACTTCTTCATTTATTACATTCAAAATGTAGAATTCTTCATGGTCAACACTAGCATAGAAAGGAAAAAGAATAGAAGGTAGCATTTAAAGAGTGTTAAAAAAAATTACATGCCTAACAACCTAAAAGTTTAGTCTAAATAGCCACAATAAGTAAATATCACATATAGTACTTAGAGTAGGGCTGCAGTTGTGACAGAGGAGAGCAAAAAAAGTAAGATTCGCAGGTAATATAATGACGGTAACTATAATGGAGCTTTCCATTTTACCCGCCACCAAAGTGATTGAGAACTCAACAGTATAACTGATGCCTATATAATGCAGGTGATAAAATTCCCAGTACAAACTGGTTTAAGCATGTAATTCAAAAAGAGCCCTGGGGAAACATTGGTTTACATCCTCAACTGATTAGATCCCATTTTCTCTCAGTTCTGCCTTCAGGATTCATGAGGAAGGAACACAGTGTCAGCAGCGTCTGCCCCTAAGTGTTTTCAAGTCTTAGGGCCACAGAACTTCTCAGAAGTACCAGCAAAGTCTCTGAATTATAAACAAAACCTCTGTTGTGTCAGGTCCCATTTGGAAGGTATCACTGGGCTGTGCTGATTGGCTTAGACCCAGGTCATGTGTGTCAGCTCTGGTGTCAGGGTGGAGTCAGCTTCACTCTAACCATCTGGATGGAGACCAAGGGAGAGGTGGTTCCCAGAAAGAAAGAAGGGTGCATTGTCAGAGGGCAGTGAAGGATGCTGAGCGGCACTAGCCAGGAATGTCCACAGCAATGGCTTTACTATTCAAAAGGTACTTTTATAGATGTGCCTGGCTGGGTCATTTGGTAGAGAATGCAACTCTTGATCTCAGGGTTGTAAATGTAAGCCCCCACTGGGTGTAGAGATTACTTAAGAAATTAAAATCTTTGTTTAAAAAGATATTTTTATAGATACATTCAATACCAATGGGTTATATACAAATATCTCATTTGCTCACTAGAATGAAGCAGTAATACTGGCCTGAAAGGAAAGCTGGAGGGTTATTTTGGTGGTATTCAAACTATGCTATGGGGAACCTGACTGTTTCCCTGTTGCTATAAATGAAAAAATTGGAAAGCTTGATCCAATTCACAGAAGAAATTGCAGAAATTTTCCTTCTTTATTTTCACAGAAACTTTTTAAAAATAACTTTGCTACTTGATAGCATTTGCTTATTCTAGGACTGACTATAAAACGGCAGGATTATCTCTGATTTAGTACAGATTATGAATGTGGTTATTAAAATTTGTGTATATTAATATTTTACTACATTCTCTTTAAAAGCATAAAAAATTCTATGTGTTCTGTTTCATGAATCATCTTGAGGACCATTGATATAGTTCTGTCTTCTCAATTGCAGGTGAATAAGTTGAAGCCCAAAGAAGTTAAAGAATTTGTCCGTGGTCATCCAGATAGTTAGTCAAGAATCCTGGTTTTATGCTCATTCTAAAACTTCCCCATCCTTCATGCTTAATAATTTAATTCTGTCTTAATTTTATCGTACATTTTTGGAGAACTTGATAGTTAATGGAAAGGATGGTAAATGTGTGGGGATAGGAAGACAAGAATGTAGTTATAATAATAACAAGAATGTAGTTATAATAATAACAATTGAATTTTATTAGAATGTAAATTGTATTTGTGGACTTTGCTTAAAATAACAAATGTTAATAGGGTATTTGCTGAAATGAGGCTTAGTTGTTTAGCCTGACTTTTTTTTATGAACATATAAACCCTGAATTATCTATTTTCTTTTATTGTTTTTATTTATTTTAGTTTTTACACCATGATGATTCCTCAGAGAAGTCATCTAGAGGTGATAATATGAAGTGGTCAAGAAGAAACAGGACTTAGACTAGCTGGGTAAAAATTCTGACTTGGGCAAAGCTCTTTTTTCTCTTTGTGTTTTATTTGATTCATTTTTTTATTTATTCACTTGACAGACAGAGATCACAAGAAGGCAGAGAGGCAGGCAGAGAGAGAGAGAGGAGAAAGCAGGCTCCCCGCTGAGCAGAGAGCCCCATGTAGGGCTCCATGACCCTGGGATCATGACCTGAGCCGAAGGCAGAGGCTTTAACCTACTGAGCCATCCAAGTGCCCCTTTTTGTGTTTTAGTTGCCAACTCTTCAAGTTAAGGTATAATTCCTCAGATGGTGGTTGTGAGGATTAAATGAGATAATGCATGAAATCAAGCTGCAACATAAGATAATAGGGAAGAGCACTGACTTAGGAGTCAGATTCCCTTGGTCCAAATTCTTATAAGCTGGGTGCCGTTGGTCTAGTTACTTCTCTGGGTCTATTTTTTCATTTATAAATTAGAAATAATGATAACATCAAGTTTATAGGATTGCTGAGGATTAGAAGAGTCAATATTTGCAAAACATTTAGAAAAATACAGGTCCATTTATATAGGACAGGCACCCATATACAAATGAGTTAAGCACCGAGAAACAGTGCTTGGTACATAGCAAATGCTCCATGTGAGAGTTATTTGAAGGAGTCCTTAATCAACCCCATCACCTTGTTTTATTTCCTTCATACCACTTAACACTAAGATTGATTTGTTTACTCTTTGGTAATGTTTTATTGTCTGTCTTTCCCCTGAAAGTATAAACTGCAGGAGGACAGGGACCGTACCATCTGTACACTCCGTTACACTGCTGTACACTCAGAGCCTGGAACATTGCTCTACACAGACACAACAAACTCAAGAAATATTGTTGAATGAATTAATGATTAAAACTAACAACATAAGCATAAATCCCCTAAGTACTTTAAATCTAATACTGCTACATGATAATGCCTCTGAATGAAAAGTCTTAATTATTTTTCAGACCTTATCTGTATTTCTAAATGAAATGCTTACAAGTTTCCATGATTAGCTATGCTAATTTGACATTTCTGACATGCATGAGAATGCACAGTTTCCTTTAGGATCTTTAACATACTATAAATACCTTGAGCAAAGAGTAATTGAGATCTTTTTTCCTATTTACATGGATGCATACAATGCCTTGGTGTTTTACCACATTAACCGAAGAGGACTTGCAATTTCTTAATGCTGTTGACCTAGCTTTCTGCTCACACCTGTGTCCTGGTGTAGTATCTGACTCTGGGACAAAACAGGGTTTAGGATGCTTTCACATTTGCTCCATGTTTTTATTTTTTCCTCCTGAAGTATGGCTGACTGATAAAGGCAATTGTCATATTACCTTGTATTTTGATGAAGGGCCTGATCCCACGACCCCAAGATCATGACCTGAGTTGAAACCAAGAATTGGACGCTTAACCGGCTGAGTCACCCAGGTGCCCCTGCTTATATCCTTCTTTTTCATATATCCCTTTAAAAGAAAATTTTGATATGTTTTCCTTTGTTTTTCTTTTTCATTTCAAATCCTAAACTTAAAAAAAAATCCTCAACTAAGTAAAGTTGTGTAAACCAAGGACTATAGCCTATAACCATATAGTGCACACTCCCTGATATAGAGTAGGAGTTAATAAAAGATGAATAGGTTAAAATGGTAATTTTGGACACAACTTTTTATTTATTTTGTTACCATATTTATATGAATCATCACATAACTAAATAACCACAGTAAGCACTTGTGACAATGCTGGTAAGATGTCAGCATTTGGCAGTAACTTTTTCAAATTAATAAATTTGAAGAAAAAAAATTGATATGATGACATTAAAAAAACTACTCCTTTTGTAACTCCCACTTTTTTTACTTTTAGCTTTTAAACCTGCTTGCTCTATTCATCAAAAAAAGGATACCAATTTTTTTAGGTGTATCCAAGAAAAATACTAACAACAATAGAATTGTTTCCCAGGAGAACTGTCTTGTGAGGACATAGGATTTAAGTCAAATCTATTTGAGTCTTCAACCATGTTCTATGCCTAGAGCACTATTAACTACAGAGACACATTGACAGAAGAGGTGGTGAGCCTGTCGAGAGGCCAGGAAGTGAAACAGGTCAAACAAAATAATTTCTGGATACTTTCCTCTTCCAAAAATCTGTTACGAAATCTAGCATTGACCTCTAGTATACTTTACTTGTTAATTGACCCAGAGAATCAAGTCTTCATCTTTGTAACATTCACAGCCCAAACAAATTATTATAATTCCATATTCTCCTTCAGTCTTGTTCTGTTTTTCTAAGATTTGGCAGGCATTAACAAAACATGGAAGCATGCACTAAATGTTAAAATTTCCCCAACAAACCATATATTTTTCTACTGATTTTAAATATGTATTAAGTAATCATATTTATTTTACATTAAAATAAGTATGATGCTGAAAAGAATAAAATAATTAACAAATATACTTCACATATCTAAATGCTTATTAATTCTTCATTTATATTCATTAACTGATTCACATTTCTCTTTCTGTCCTCTGTTCTTTTTTTTTTTTTAAGATTTTATTTATTTATTTGACAGAGAGAGATCACAAGCAGGCAGAGAGGTAGGCAGAGAGGAGGAAGCAGGTTCCCTGCTGAGCAGAGAGCCCGATGTGGGACTCGGTCCCAGGACTCTGAGATCATGACCTGAGCCGAAGGCAGCGGCTTAACCCACTGAGCCACCCAGGTGCCCTGTCCTCTGTTCTAGAAAACACTAAATAAAAGACTAATGCTTGCTTGAATCACCTTTAAAGCTATGACAAATGGTGGGAGAGGATTAGCATCTAGGAAGATAAAAATTATAATTAAAGGTAATCCTGAAAAAAGGAAGAAATATTCAGGTGCAAGCTAATTCCATTCCTTAGAAAGATGTGGTAGTTCACTGAGGGAAAACAAACAAACGTTAAGTTGTTCATGAACACATCTGGCAAGGTAAATTCTGGGGCATAACAGAGATAAGAGACTTTCAGGATTCTCTTGGAAACACCATTTTTTAAAAAAGCAAGTTGGCTCTATAGCTTTTCAATGTGTCCCCGCATGTGCACAATTAAAGACCCACCAATTTGCCTTCATATTGGCTCCACTCTGACTAGAATCCATTTCTGGACTCAGAATGTCAAAACCTGAGGAACAGCTTAGAATTTGGATTTTGAGAGCCTGTGAATTCAGAGATACTGGGGATGATTCTGGAGGGAAGGCTAAGCAAACACTTCTACTTCAGCTAGAGTACCTCTGCTTTATAGGTTGAGCTCCTGCAAAGGCAGTGCAGTGTTATGGTTAGGCTGCTTCAGTCCAGAATCTGCTTCAGCACTTACTAGTTACATGATTTTGTATAAATACCTTACTTTTGTCTCAGTTTTTCATTTCTGTATGGTGGTACCTAACTCTCATGCCTGGCACATAGTAAATACTCAATAAATAACTACCTGAACAAAGAGATTTTCTAAAACAAAACAAAGCAAAACAACAACAAAAAAGTAAACCCTTGGAGCCATTAATTTTGAGATCATTATAAAAACTAAGGGTTAAGGAGTTTGAGGGTCCTGGTCCTACTTGAGCTATTTCTTTTCTAAACTGTTCTACACCATGTTTTTTTGATTACAGGTATTCATTTTTATATTCTTTGTTTTACCAAAAATTCACAAAGCGTGTATATTGTGTTAATATATTGTATTTTTGAATGGTTAGGTCAAGGGACAGGGGAAGACAGTCATGTAATTTGCTTTTTACAGTACCTGTTACCGAGACAGGTAGATCAAGATTTGATGATGGATTTTTAAGAATGATAATGACAATAATATTGATGATAATCTCTACATAATGGTCAGAGAAAGTAGGATTATTCTATATGATATGAGAAAAGAGAGCAGTGATTTAACAGTGATGTTCACAGTAGTGATGTTATTTAAGGACATACAGAGAATATGGTGAATAGTTTCTATCTTTCTCAAGTTCAGAATAATAAGGGGGATAAACAAGGATTTCACTGAAGCACATTCAACAGATGCCTTTCGCTTGCCAGCTACTCTGCTAGGTGTGAGGAGATATAAAATCAGTTTCAAAGGAATAAGCAGTTTCTCTGATGAAATATTCAGTTTCTGTAGAATAGAGCAACTTCAAAGTGATTACTTAAAATAGAATTGATTGGCGCCAGAAAGAAAAAAAGAACTTCAGTTAGAAGTGTAGAAGGAATGAAGGAAATAGAAAATTGTCATTAGAGCAGCATAGCAATAATTACTGCAGGCAAAATCCATCAGCAGAGGCTAAAATTAGTGGGTGAAAGTTTAAGGTAAAAGAGCATATTTCCAAGTAAGGTTTGGGAGCATAAATATTCAAATATCTATTATTTACCAGGGACAATATAATAATTTTACAGTGAAGTAAGTTCGTAGATAGCATCTTAACAAAATAAAGTTAACATCACCAGTAATAAGACATGGACAGATGTACCTTCTGAAATGATCTGGTGATACTGACCTCTGTGATATTCTTCCCCTAAATCCATTGCATCCATCTAATAATGAGAAGACATCAAAGAAATCTAAATTGAGAGATATTCTACTAATGAGTTTTCTTAAAAGTCTCAAAATCTTGAAAGGAAATACTGATCAACTATCACACATTAGAGAAGACAAAGAAGACCCAGTAACTAAATACAATATGGTATCCTGGATTAGATCCTGGAAGAGAAAAAAGGACATCAGTGGAAAACCTGATGGAATCTGAAAAAGCCTAAGTATAGCTAGTAGTATCGCACCAATGTTAACTTCTTAATTTTGATAATCATATGTTATGTAAGATGTTAACATAAAGGATAACTCGATGAAGCTCTCTGTAGTATTTTCACAGCTCTTCTATAAATCTAAAATAATCTCAAAATAAAGAGTTAAAAAATAGAACCCAGTCTTTTGAAATTCTGAGATTTCTTACGTATGATTCCAAAACAAAGCAAGGACGGAAACTAGAGATCTACAAAAATAGCTTTAACCTGGCACATTTTGTAGAGTTTTTCTCGACACCTTCTCATTTTTCAGAAATGCATTTTTCATATCACTCCCTTCACTTCAAAACGCCATGTTGTTCCGAGTCAATTAATGTGTATATAAAGTGTACATAGAATGTGTATATGAAAGCTGGACAAGGAGACTTTTTGTACTATAGAGTTGTCATGAACAGATACTCCATTTAGAGTATATTTCACAATGACAAGGTAACTTTCTACCTTCATTTGACATATTAGTTACAATACTGAAATCTTTGAAATCTTCAGATAATAAATGGCCATTCTCATTTGGAAGATAAATTCCACAGAATCTGAATTTGAAATAGATGTTAAATGACATGAAAATAGAAACAAAGCTAAAGACTGATAAAACAGATGGTATATCTATCTATCTATCTATCTATATGATATACAGATATATATATATATATATATATATAATATATATATATATATAAATTTTCTTTCTAATAGTCTAGAATTTCCTTTGACAAAGGTTTTAAGTTCTACCTCTCTACACTTAGATCTCTTTGGGCCAGCTTTGTAGGGAGGGCAATTTTTGTGCCTGCAATTATCAGACAACATACAATCTTGTGCATAAATCATTGCTGCTGCAATTAGCTCATTTACCACTTCTGCCCCGGAGACAGAGGAAGCCGCCCCTCCCTAAACAGCTGGGATGGAATTGCTAGAAGGGCCGTCTGTCCCTTTTGATAAACAGTCACGGCCTCCCACCTCTGCCAGGTGTGTCTTCTTTCACAAGGATTAGGGGAGGGGCAGGGGTTGCTACCTTTTAAAATAAAAGATCCACTAAATTAGGAGAATTGACTATGTTGGATCTAAAGAAGAGTAAGATAATTGTCCCAAGGTACTTGCAAACAGTCTGGGGTTTATTTTACCCTCGGATAAGCTCTTTAAACTCCAGTTGACTAAACCAACTAAAACAAGAGAAAGTGTACTGTCCTCACAACTTCAAAACAACTTTTCTTTTGTGGGAACAAGAAAGTCACCTAATTATAGCAAAGGAATGATGAATCTGTCCAGTCCATTTGTTGCCTGTTCCTGTTGTTTATCTGGTTGCCCCAATTACACTTTCTGTTTTATTTTTGTTTACTGAATCTCATTAGTATTTCTATATCATTAGTATATTTCCCCACAGAATTTTTTTACTCCTCTCCCTGAGGCATAATTGTATTATGACAGTCTAAAGAGTCATTTGCTTTTTTCTTCGGTTATAAAACGTCTTCTTCCCATAGCACTCTGACTTTTTAAAGGGAATCACATAGAAAACCATGAGGGAATACAATATACAAGACTTGAGCTGGTAAATTAAAATTAAAATATAACATATCACATAATATTTGTGCTTAAAATGTTAATGGAAACTAATTGTTCACTTGTTATGACCTATATCCTTTTGAAATATATAGTTTCTGAGTCATTAATCGGAAGCAATATTTCTTGGAAATTCATTCAGGTTTCTGCTCTATCTGAACTTTGTGGACCTCTCATTTATTTGACGTGCATGTAAAATGTAGGTGATGGACTCAGCAAGCCAAATTTCATGTGGATACAACCTCACAGGCCAGATTCCTGGTACAAAGGAGGTTGACTAAAAGAAGTCTACTCCATTAGAGTGTTATTTTCTACAGAACTGAGTTTATGTGCAGTGGTATCATTGTGTTAATTTATTTAGCTAATTTATTTAACTAAATATAGCCCATTTAGAAAAATACCATTTACAGAATTTCGAACATATTAAAAGTCCTGGTATATTTGTAGAGAAGATCCATAATATATTTTGTCCATGATGACATAAAAGAAAAATATAATAGTGGTTTTAGAAGTTGAGGTTCTACAGTATGAATTTCATTGTCTTTCTAGGTGCAGTTTATTATTCCAGTAAGCATCTGGGTTCAATGCTTGTATGAGAAACTTTCTTTTAAATTTTATATAATCAATGGTGATTGAAATTAATTTCACAATATTTCTTGCTCTCTTTATGTAATCAAATATTATATATGGATTAATTATGGCATCTGGGGATATAGTATTATATAAGACATGGAAGTCTGTGCTCTAAAATTTTCACTTTCCACAAAAAGTGGTAAAATAGACTTCTGCAAGACAAATTTCTGGTATTTTGTTTTTAAAATCTTTTTTTGTAAGATTGTGCTAACATTATGAAAGGTTTTTTTTCCAAAATTGGAGTCATTATGAGAAACAACTTATATAAAAGTATAATAAGGTCTAGAATTAGATTGTACGAAGTGCTTTAGTGAAATATATAAACAGCTCTTTGATCTTGGATATTTGATATTACCAAGTTAGGAGATTTTTTAAAAAAAGATCCTAATGATATAGATTTGAGAAGTCATTAATGGGAAAAAAGTGTTTGTCCTTTTGAATGCAAATATATTTCTAATATTTGCCAATTCGTCAGAGGTTCAGAAACAGCAACATGTTAGTTTCTACCATTCTACCACACCTGTTCTAAAGCTTTTATGTAATCCTTGTGTTTGTGATTCAAAATTCCTTGATGAACTATCCAGATGTCTCCTATATTTTTAAGATTGCCTAAAAGATAAATGATTCTGAAAATAATTCATCAAAAATTGTAATTCATAATCCTAACACCTTTTTAAAGGTACATAACTTTCACTCACACCCTGAGGGTCACTATGTTATAATTTTGTTTTCCTTAAGCTTATAAGAACTCAGATAAAAATAACTGGGTTTAAGTGTGGTTTCCTCTGATTTTTAGTCTCAGAGGGGGGAATTTCTAGATTAGTTTTTCTTTCTTCCCCTGGGAAATATACAATTCTCTATGTTATGGCCATTAATGTTCAGTAATAAGTTAGTCCTCAAATACCAATAAGATGATGTGGGCTTGATGGAAGTTAAATGTCCCTAAATCCTATGAATTGATCTGCAGGAGCTGTTTTCCGCATGAGTGGTGGCTTCACCCAGGCAGACATCCGCAGAGCTGCGGAGGTCAGGGTGATGGAGGAGGAGTGGGCTTGGCGGCACATATGCACTCTATTCCTGACAGTGTCTTGCTTCGGCAAAGGGAAGTGAAGCGCGTATACCATGCTCAGTGGCATTTCCAAATGCAGCTCAGCTGGGGGCCCAGGCTTATTGCATCAATGGCACATACCGGGCAAAAAAGGAAATACATAATTTTGTCAAAGTAGTAGATCACAATCTACCAATCCTTCCCTCCCCCTTCAAAATCATCACCCCCACACACTAATAGCTCTAATAGATACAGACTTTATGCATATTTCAGTCACAGCAGTATTTCTAATGCATATGTGAAAGGGCCCTTAATTTATGTCTACCAACTGTGTGGTGCCCTTCTTTTGGGTAATGTCATCATCCTAATGGTGTTTCTATTATACTCAAAGGTAGCAAATGAGGCTTATTGCAAGAAGGTAATTGATTTTCACTGAGTGAAAATGTAAATAGCCATAAGAAATCCTATGAAAGATAAGCAGTTCAAAATTGCCAGAAAAAAAAATGATTTGTATACATGACTTATTGGTCCAAGTATATAAAACGTTTCTTTTTTCAAGTCGATACCACAATAACTGTATTTCAGATCATTTTATTTCAAATTGAAATAAAAATTGAAGAATTTTGATGATCTTGCTTTTACCAGTTTGACTGTGTATATTATGAAAATTATCATCTTATATGGAAGGGCGTTTCTTTTTGTCAGTGTGTCCTGGTGATAGAAACCATGTAGTAAAATTCCTCTTATGGATTGTAAAGAGAAATAATTCTTTTTATTTACTCTAGTAAGAAAAGTATGCCATCAATATCAGTAATGTATTCTTTAAAATAATACAAGCCAAAATCTCATTAAAAGTCAGCATAAATGTCATAAATTCAAGAAAAAAGCAAAGCTCAAAATGTGCTTTATTATTACGAAGAAAGATTAGGTAGACTCACAGGGGCTTAAGCATTTGATTTGATGTGAATACAGTTATGACTGATATTTTCTTAGCAAGTAAATAGAATTCTTAAAATTTTTAAAATTTTTATTAGAAAAAGAAAAAGTGAGGCAAAATAGACTATCCGAGACAATGAATCTGTTTGTTAAATAATGCCATTATTGCTAAAATAATGTCATTATTGCTAAAATAATGCCATTTTAAAATGTACAGTAAAGAGCTCATCAAACTATTTTTGTTCCCTCTACAAGTTACAGACCTTTGCACATTGCTGTTATAACCAATTCTACTTACTTCACTACTACAGTTTTCTGATTTTAAAAGAAACCTTTTCTCTCAAGAGTCACTTCAATCAGTAAAGCAATATTTTAATTACAAAAATCTCCCTTTTCTACTTTAATATGTCTTTATGGTAATTAAACAGTAGACCATACATTTTTTTCATTCCTCTACCCTATCTTGCTTATGATCTGAAAAATAGTTTATTTCAGAAATTATAAAATATTTGATGAGAATGTTTTTGTGTTCCTGCCTTAGAAGAAGGTCACTTGGATTAACAAGAAGATACCATTTGTGTTGACCTTCGAGATAGATTTGATCAATTTTATTTCTGCAGCCGAATAGGGAATAGGACAGGAAAAGCATTTAAATTCCTTCCCACTGAGGGAGGTTTAGAGAAGCGATTCTCTCCTTTCACTTTCAGCATCAGGAGATGCAAAATCTTTAACATCTGTTTTATTCTTCATAACGTGTGTGACTAGAGGCAGGCCTGACGTAGCCATCAGCTCAAACAGCGGGTAGACTGAAAGCATGGTGACTTATTACACAGTGCCACGAACAAAATATACTCTTTAATATTAATTAGTCCCCAACCAAGCCCTTTGGTTTGTTACAGTTTTAGAGTCAGACACGCAGGACTCCCTAGTGATACCGAGGTTTCATTAGTCACTTCCAGAACCATGTACAAAAATTCCATTTAGTAGAAAACATGAGCTCTAAGCAAGAAATTCAAGTTTGTGGGGGAAACAAGACTGTGTATGTTTATTTCATAAAGAAGAAAATGTCAAATAAGTTTATCATGGTGTGACTTTGCAGTTTCCGCATTCCAAATTTGCCATTTCATTAAAATACCCAGGCCTTTTATTTTGTTCCCTCTGAATTTAAGTACCTCAGATTTATCATGCTCTGTGTAAATAATGAAGACAGGAATGCTTTAAAGGCTACTAAACAATTAGTACATTCAGATATGAAATTGCAGTTAAGATGGTGGGCAAGGCATCAGTCACTCTATTTAGTCTATTTGATAGGGAGTATATAGCAAGAAGAGTTCTGCATGTTACTGACGAATATGGATCTGAACGTTTTGAGAGGATGTTTGTCTATTTCTAATGACCTTAAAACTTTTTAGAACTTAGGACTTAGGTAAATTGAAACAATAAAAAAGTGTTTGGATTTCACGAAACAGATTCTCTATCATTAAAGCAATCTGGTAGTTTTATGCAAGTTGTCTTTTAAAATGCTTATTTTATTTTATTTTGAAAAGCTGTTAAGCACTAAAAATTATTCCAACAATTTTTATTTGTGCTGGAAAAGATAGCTTTATTATATGCCATTTTACAGTGTCCAAAATCTAAGATAATCTCTATTTTATAGAAATATCATTTTTATTAGTTTTTGTACTAATTCCCTGCTTTGGATTATAAGAGAATAAACAATGGTGTCTTCCAGGTATGCTGTTCCAAATCGCAGGTGTAATCATGGGTGCAATTTTCTTTAAGACTGAGATGAGAATACTGTTGGTAGTATGTAACTGTAGTTCAGTCCTGAATCCTGGAAACTTTAATTCAGGTGCATTGTGGGCACATAAAATTTGAGTTCAAATGCTTTTAAGAAGTCATGCCATTTTGTCGTTTGACACTAATTTTCAACCCAGCATGCTTTAGCAATGACTGAAATTAGTTCCAAGTGAATTACAGCTAAGCTATTTTCTACCATCTAGAAGAAATTTTTTATGCCAACTGAGTCAAGAGAGGTTTTTGAAATTTCATTTAGTATATATTATGGTATGGATCTCATCAGTATAGACAATTAAGTGTTCTGACTGTATACACCGTTGAGATGTCACAGAATTGCTTTTTTTGCTAATATTGTTCAACCCTAAATGTATTCTTATTGGTCAGAAGACACACTACTTACAATTCTCTGATTCCTTTCCAAGTCATCAACAAGTGTTATTTTTGTGAAGTCTATGAGACAGATACTGACCTTTTGGAAACTGGACTAAAACCAGAAACTGATTTTCCTCATGACAATGGTTGCCATCAAATATGTCTTCTACCACCCTAGTTTGAAAAAGTGTTCTATAGGGGTGTGTATCTTAATTCAACCTCTTTGTCCTGAACACATAGTGCAGACTCAAATGTTATGAGAGTTGGAGGCAGAGTATTTAGGCAACATGACTGTCATGGGGAGATGCCAATTGACCATAAGGAAAAGTAGTTTCTAGGCTTTAACTAAAAATTGAAGCTGAACAAATGAAAAGGAATTTCTATGGTCATATTTGAGTATTTTGAATTTTCAAGTCATTTCTTTTAGTCTCAAAACAAAGGGATCCATGGTAGATAAAGATTTGATTTGACCTCCACATTTCACAAAGGGTACAAATGATGTTGGTTTAGTTAGTACTGATGTAAATGAATAATTGATGTAAATGAACTAATGACAGGGTGATGGAAAATATAGAACATATATAAACAAATTTAAGGTTTTTAATTCAAAATACAAAGATCAAAACAATAGTGAAATATATAGTACTGCATTGTTGTGGAAAAAATTCAAGGGCGGCTTCATAAGGTTGCTGTGCTTCAAGGATTAAACATAACAACAAATTATATCAAATGAATTAAGAAAGTTCTTCAAAATGGCTTTTACTTGAATAAGATTTTTCCCATCAAAAAGATGAGAATTTCCTAATTTGGTGAAAAGCTCAACATTTATATACAAAGATAGTCTTCCTTTAACATTTAAAACCTTCCATTGTGATAATTTATATGCTTCAAAACTATACCGATAAAGTGGTTGAAGTACATAAATAAGTAATAAAAAGCACATCAAAGTAGTTATGACGAGACAGCCAGATGGTGGAGAATTGCAGTACTTGCTGTAATTTTATCAAAATTACTATTGTCATGGCATGTTAGTTTTCATAAGAATTTGTACAGTCACTGATCTCATACAGACAAATTAATTTCAGGTTCTCTCATGTGTAGTCACATAACAGCTATACTTGAGCACGCACAAAAGAAAATTAAATAATCATAGTCACATAAACTTGAAAAGCAGCACAATATCTTAAGTTTACTATTCCATAACGTCTTGGGATCAGTGATCATTTCTGTTATGTTAGACTCAAATTGATCTACGGTGGTGCAGCCATTATGTAGTTCCTGCTATGTTTAGTCTTCATTATACAAAGGTACTGTGTCATGTATTCTATTAGTGAAGAATTGTTATTAAGGCAGTAATGTTGTAAATCCTACATTTATGGCCTTTCTTCAAGTTTCATTCTTTTACCTCTTTTATGTCTAAAGGAATAACAGAGCTTTTTATGCTTTCCTTTAAAGATAAATACAGATATGAATCCTCAACAATTAATGAGTTTAAATGATATTTGAATTAAGAATGTTCATTACAGGTTTCAAATGTTCTCACTCATTTCTTTGTCACAGAATTGTGAAAAGAAAACGCAAGACTGTGCATTATACATACTTCTGCTGTTTATATCCAACCAGCAAGTTTCAATTCTAAGGGCTCCTTCCTAAAGTCATTTATTTTTATTGTCTCATTTCATAGCACAATTCTTTCTACTGTGCCGTATCCCACGGCATATCAGATTTAGTGCATTGTCAACATACGCAAGGCCTCAGTTTCCTTGTGACATGGGTGTTTTATTTGAAGGTGGTGCTGAGAACTTCATGTTCATTAAAGTAGGCTTCAGTTTTTATGACCTTAAAAATGGAAAAGTCAAATATTTTCAGTAGCTATTTCAATGACCTCAAACAAATTATTAAGCAAGTATAAAATATATCACCTAGCAGTCATAAATACCTTAGGAAAAGTCCCATTAGATATTTTAATCCTTCATTCTTTTTCCACTGAAAAAGTGCTATAATCAACTTGGCACTTCTGCCACTAAAGAGAAAGGGTTGTTTTATTCACTGAATTTTAGTTATCTGTTCTCAGGTACTGTGTGCTCTTAAATGTATATATATAGCTTTCATTTCATAAATACTGTTTTCATATTAAAAGTAATACATATTTTAGAAATCTCAAATGTGGAAAATCTTTTTCTTAAAATATATAAGCTATGGGAAAAAGTTATGCATTTTAGAACGTTTTGGTTTTTTTCAAATTTGAGTTTGCCCTTAGTCTCCCGGCTTTTTCTCAGTAGATGAGATGGAAGCTTTAACATCATCTTTCTTTGGGGAGAGGTTGTAAACAGGAGTGCACACGACAGCGATGCGCCATACATGTTCTAGGATAGTCTTACATGTTCCTTTTCTCTGTAAGTTACTGTCATGTTAATTGTCAAATACCTTACTTGAAATTACTGTAGATAACATAGGTATACTCAGGATTATGAAACTTTACATTTGGTGAAATGTCTCTTGAGTTATATTACTAAGTAATAGCTTTAAAAGTTAAATGACACACTAGGAGTTTATAACAAAAATGTTAATGGAAATGGAGATAAAGATATTCATTGCAACATTATTAATGCTAATAAAGATGAGGAAGCAAGGTATCTGACCACGAGAGCATTGCTAAGTGGATTACATTTCATCGATGGACTATTATGAAACATTAAGCATTTTTCCATAGTTTTTCATTGCACAGAAACTTGCTTATGCTGTGACTTTAATAATAATATATTGCAAAATATACATACATGTCATCTAAATATGTTTTTAAAAATCTAGAATTCTAAAAAGTTAGGCTGAAAACTTTTCACGCTCTTAAGGTGGTTGTCTGTGGGTGCTAGGATTGTGCAGATTCTTTTCTGATTCCTTATATGTTTTCTGTATTTACCTAGTATTTTATAATAAAAATGTCATTTTCTTATAATGTAGGAAAAATGAATAAATGGAAAAAAGTAGCATAACAAATAAGAATTTAAAAATCACATATAATTCTAATCCCACCATGTACTTTTATTTTTAAATATCATTGTAGTACTTTCTATACTGTATTTACTTTTACATGTATTTACTCCTTAAGATTGTGAGTGTGAGTTCAGGGACTCTATCCCTTTTTCCTAGCATAGGCTCAGCATGTAATAATTGCTTAGTATGTTTTTAGTGAATGGATGTCTGATATTCTATAGCAGTACCTATTTTTACATAATTGAAATTTATTTTCCTATTACTTTTGTTCTGCTTTTTCTACTTATCCCGACTGGATGATGTTTTTGCATGACTTTGCATAAGCTTCATAATGATAATCTCAATGTTGTCATAATATTCTGTCATAAAAATCATTATCCTAGAGATGGATATTTTAGTTATTTCCTATTCTTGTTATTATGGACAGAATTGTAGTGAACATTCTCAATCAGTTACCTTTATGCTTCTTCCAAACTATTTCTTAAGATAAATTTCTAGGACATTACTGTTTCTTCAGAAGGTATAACCATCTTTATAATACTTGTTTACTTGCTATACATTACTCTATTGTATTGCCTATTGGTAATACAACCAGCAATGAGTGAGTACCAATGTACTCACTTTATTTATAAAAAGTACTCACTTTTTCCTTTACTACATGCATTTTAATTGAGTATTAAGTTTAGATTTTTTATTGCATTTAGTGGATCTTTTAAAAAATCCAAGTTGCAAAATAAATCGAGGTTACTTTACTTTGCATTTATTTGATTACAACTTCCCATGTATCAGTTTTCTAATCATTTTTTTCTTTATATGAATAGTCTGCTTGTATCCTGTGCTCATCTGGAGATTTTGAAATTTTAAAAATTGTATTTGAAAACACTAATTGTACATTAGAGAAAAACCTATTGCATGTTTTATTTGATGCAAATAAATTTTCCAATATGTGATTGCTCTTAATTTAACTGTATTTCAATATACAAGAGTTTATATACCCTAATCCATTGATCTTTATCATGTGGTTGTTTTACTGTTGAAAATGAGCAGCATTTTTCCGATACAGCACAATGATCAACCTTGTATGACTATGACTCATTTGTATGCAATTCATTAGTATGAAGTACATAATTCTGTGTTCCTAGATTAGGTATTTAGGCTAATTGTTTCCCTCTTTGGATTTTCTCTTTCTGTGTCTCTCTTCTTTGTTCTGCCCTGCCCTTCCCTCTGTCTTTACTTTTCTTGCACTTACTAAGTGTCTTCCTCATTGTTCCTTGCTCCACCATGAGCCTTTGATTGCCTATGATGGAACTGAGACAGCAGCCAATTACCATATTATACTGCTGTTCGTATCCTACTGTGATCCATTGGTTCAAATGCCTGAAAAATATCAAGCTTTTGTTTTAATCAGAAACCAATCTGTGTATTATACATGTATACATACATGTGGATAGATGCTTGCATTTGAGGAAAAACAACACAAATCTAATGATAAACTCCTTTGTCCATAATTATAAGCTAAGGCAGGGACTTGCCTTGCATCTGGACAGCTGGACATGAGACTGAAGACTAGATTGCCTCTCTGCCATGCAATTACTTCCATTCTTGGGACCAAGTCTATTGTTCATTGCTCTTGATCCTTTCTTCGGGTGGAACCTTTGCTGTGTGGTACTGCTGAGCTAATGTTACTTTTGAACTCTCACACTCTGAGTGACTCCTCTTAGCTCATTGAAAGGTTGTGTTGATGGATGAATGATTGTTAAAATCTATAAAAGTCACAGTGTCTGCCGTCTATGGCATCATTCATCCAGTCCTTCACCTAATCTTTTTTGAGTCTAGACCCTATTATGGGTCTAGGACCAGGCCCAATAAGGTTAGGAGAAAATATATCTCCTGCTCTTGAGATACTTATAATCTAGCTTGGGAGACAAAATGTGTGTATGTATAATATAATACATTTAATATGTATGTATAATATGTATTATGTAATATATATAATAAATAATTGGAAAAAATAAAAGGATAACAGATGAACTAGTAGTTAGATAAACAAGAGAGACTATAAGGGTGTAGATCTATATGCTATAAAATTTAACATTGGGAATAGCAATCTAAAAACAGGGTGGCAGGGGCGCCTGGGTAGCTCAATGGGTTAAAGCCTCTGCCTTCATCTCAGGTCGTGATCCCAGGGTCCTGGGATCAAGCCCCACATTGGGCTCTCTGCTCAGCAGGGAGCCTGCTTCCCACCCCACCCCCCGTCCCCCGGCCTGCCTCTCTGCCAACTTGCGATCTCTGTCAAATAAATTAAAAAAAATTTTTTTTTTTTTTAAAACAGGGTGGCATCAGCTAGAGAAGGTTTTATGGGTTGAATTGTGTCCCAAAAAGATATGTTGAAGTTCTAACCCCCCAGTACCTGTGAATGTGACTGTATTTGGAAATAGGGTCTTTGTAAATGTAATAAAGTTAAAATGAGGTCATAGTTAATTAGGGTTGGCCTAATTCATTAATTAGAACACTAATATGACCTGCGTCTTTCTAAGAAGACGAGAAAAGACAGAGACACAGATACACAGAGAGGAACTTTATGTGATGATGGAGGCAGAGACTGTAGTGCCCTAGCTGCACAGAGGGCCCGAGATTGCCAGCAAACCACCAGAAGCCAGGAAGTGGCAAGAAAGCATTCTCCTCTGCAGGTCTGGGAAGGAGCATCGCCCTCTTGACACATTGATTTCAGACTTTCAGCTGCCAGGAGGGAGACAGTTGTTTACATTTTGTTGTTTTTGCCCCTTAGAAGGTAGATGCAAGGCTGAGCCCTAAAAGAAAGGGCTTTGGACTGACAAAACAAGAAGGCTACCTGCTGAAGAAAATCTCATTAGCAAGGGTAAGAATGTGCTTATAGGGACGTTAATAAAAGCTGGAGTGATGGTCTCTGAGACTAGTGCAAGACAATTCGAGCTGATCAAATAGATTCACCTAATGGAAGGCCTTTAATAACTTAGGGAAGAACTCACACATTTTGTTCCCTCATATATACATTCAACATTTACTAATTACTAATTATTTTCTGTGCATCTCATCAGTAACAGGAAGCCACCTTGGCTCCCAAAGTTGTTCAAGAAGAAAGCTGTTGGGAAGCACTTTCTATGCTTTTATTTTATCTTTGCCACCAAATTTTTAAAATTAGTTATTTTCATTTTTTTAAAATTCTTTCAAGATTTTATTTGAGAGAGAGAGAGACAGCACAAGTGGGAGGGGCGAGAGGAGGGAGAGAGAAAATCTCAAGCCAATTCCACCTGATCATGGAGCCCAATTCAGGGTTCGATCCCAGGACCCTGAGGTCATGACCTGAGCTGAAACCAAGTGACGGATGCTTAACCAATGGTGTCATCCAGGCACCCCCTAAATTATTTATTTTTAAATAGGTAGTTCACATGGTTTAAAAATAAGTTTCAAACAGGTGTATACTAATCTTTCTCATCTACCACTCTCCCCTACCTTCCCTATGGGGCGAGTCTCATCTCACACTCACCAAGAAATTACCCCTATTAGTTAGTTACCTATTGATCTTTCTAGAGATTTTTTTATGCATAAACAGGGAAATATAATTATATACCTTGTTCCCTTTACACAAGTGGTAATGTTCCATGTACTGTTTACATCTTGCTTTTTTTTCACTTAACAACATATGTTTGGGATTTTTCTGTAGCAGTATAAAAAAGTACTCTTTCATTTTTCTTGATGTATATGTTTCCATTTTGTGGATGTACCATAATTTCAGTTGCTTTCAGCTGAAGGACATTTAGGTTGTTTCTTCTTTTAAAATCAGTGCTACAATAATTAACTTTGTACTTAGTTCATTGCACATGTATGTATAAATATATTGAGATATTTTTCTCTAAAGTAAATGAGATAAGGCAAACATTTTTTAAAGTAGATGGGATAGGGTGTCTAAATAATTTTTATAGATATTGTCAAACTGTTCCATAAAGAGACTGTACAATTTACACATTCAACAACATATGAAAGTGCCTATTCTATACATAGCTTTGATAATACAAAATATTAAAAACTTTGCACCTTTGCCACTGGCAAGGTAAAAAACCATATTTTGATGTTATTTTAATTTGCAATTCTATTATTTTAAGTGAATCTGATCATTTTTATATGTTCAAATTAGGTTTCCCATTCTTTGAACTGTTAATATCTTAATATCCTTGCCAGTTTTCTTTTTTTTTTTTATGATTTTATTTATTTGACACAGAGAGAGAGTTCACAAGGAGGCAGAGAGGAGGCAGAGAGAGTGGGAAGCAGGCTCCCCACCGAACAGAGAGCCCGATGTGGGGCTCGATCCCGGATCCAGAGATCACGACCAGAGCTGAAGGCAGAGGCTCAACCCACTGAACCACCCAGGTGCCCCTCTTTGCCAGTTTTCTATTGAGACTTTAATATTTTCTTGTAGATTTGCACGATTTTTTTTTAATTGCCCTCTGTGATTTTAGTTACAAAATTTTTTCCAGATTATGGTTTCTCTTTTGACTTTACTTGTGGAATTATCCATGCAAAAATTTACTTGAGAGTTAGAAAGTTTTTCCCTACTTTTGTACCTTAAGAAAATCATATAAGATATGGTGCCTCACTGACTCAGTTGATGGAGCATGAGACTCTTGATCTCATAGTCGTGAGTTCAAGCCCCATGTTGGGCATGGAACTTACAAATAAAATTATAAGAGAATCTGAAGGATATTTTCAAGTATACATTTAAGGTGATAAAAATGGATAAAGAGAAGTAGCCAAAGATTACCTTTACATTTTTGAGTTTGGGAGTCTGGGAGATTGGGAGTCTAGAATCAATCTAATGAATAGAGGCAAACATAAATGTCTTTTCTAGTGTGTTTCTTCTTCTTCTTCTTCTTCTTCTTCTTCTTCTTCTTCTTCTTCTTCGTCTTTATCTTCTTTATTTTTTTAACAGTTGTTTTGAGTATGGGTTTTGTTTTTCTAGAATTTTCTAGAGCAGCGAGATTTGGAAGCTCTATTTGTGAGAACAAAATTATATTACCTGAGAAGTCATTATTCAGTGAAAGACAATTATAGTTTAAGAATAATGTTCCAAAGGATCTGTGAAGTTGTCTGGCTTTGGGGCTTGAAAGAATGAGAATCAAAAATTTTATTCTTTAATGTTACAGATGAAGATTTCATTTCTTTTATTTTCATCTCTCATATATTCAAATGTTAATACTTACTGAGTGTTATCATTTACCCAATGTTACCAGAGCTGTGGCTTCAGCAATGAAAAACAGCAGCAAATTTCACATTCTCCTATAATTTGCTTGGTATCTTGGACAGTAAAAAATTAACATGTTCACAGGTTGTGATATGTCCTATGAAAGGGTTAAAAGGTAGATGGAATCAAGAGTACCTGGAGGGGGAGGTGCTGCTGCTTTAGATAGTATAGTTAGGAAAATTTCCTTGAAAAGGGGAGATTTGAATTGATAAATTGTGGGTGATGCAAAATAGAATGGGAGTGGGAGCCAGAGGTGGACTGTGGGAGTGAAAATGTGTTCTGGACAGAGAGTTTAGCAAAGAGCCTAAAGCAAGAAAGAATTTGGTTTCCTCTAAAAACAGAGAAGCTGAAGATCTGGCTAGAACAGAAAGAGTTAGTGGGAGGGAGAGCAGTAGAGCTGAGGACAGAGATCTGAGCCTCGTAGAACCCGGTGAAGATTTGAATTTGATTTTAAGAACAAAGATAAGTGTTTAAACAGGGTATGGCATGATCAGATTTCATTTTTAAACTATCACATCAATTACATTATTACACCATGTGAGAAATGATATAATTTGACTGTGGAAAAGATCTGAAAAAATACTTTTTCTTTTTTGTCACCATCGTTGACAATTTTGAACCCTCCCCCATTCAGTCCTCATACTCTTTGTCTCATCCCTCCCACTATCCATTGTCCATGGAATGAAATCCTCCTCTACTCCTCATTGAAGAGCTAATAAAAAGCCCATCTTTGAACCTTTTTTGATACTACCCACCCCAACATCAGCCATACAGTCAATTAATTCATTTTCAATTTTCACATGACACTTTTTACTTTTTATTTTGTTTTTTTTTTTATTCCAGTGTATTTAACATACAGTGTTTTATTAGTTTTAGGCATACAATAGAATGATTAAACAATTCTATGCATTTTTTAGTGCTCATCAAGATAATCTCCTTTATGTATTTCATGCATTCCCCACCCCCAACCTACCTCACCTCTGGCAAGCACCAGGTTGTTTTCTCTGTATTTAAGAGCCTGTGTTTTGGTCTCTTTTTCTCTTTGTTCATTTGTTTTGTTTCTTAAATTTCACTTTTGAGTGAAATCATATGGTAATTGTCTTTATCTGACTTATTTAACTCAGCATTATATCCTATAGATCCATCCATGTTATTACAAATGGCAAAATCTCATTCTTTTTTTTTTTTATGTCTGAGTAATAACTCCATTGTATATATATACTGCATCTTCTTTATTCATTCATCTATGGATAAATTTGAGTATTTTCCATATTTTATCTATTATAAATAATGTTGTAGTAAACAAAGGGGTTGATATATCTTTTTGAATTAATGTTTTCATTTTCTTTGGTTAAATACCTAGTAATGGAATTATTGGGTCATAAGAAATATTTTCTAATTTTTTAAAAAAGATTTTACTTATTTGACAGATAGCACAAGTAGGCAGAGTGGCAGGGAGAGGGAGAGGGAAAAGCAAGCTCTCTGCTGAGCAGAGAGCACTATATGGGACTCAGTTCCTGGACCCTGGGATTATGACCTGAGCTGAAGGCAGTCGCTGAACCGACTGAGCCACCCAGGCACCCTCTATTGCTAATTTTTTGAGGAACATCCATACTGCTTTCCAGAGTGGCTGCATCAATTTGCATTCCCTCCAACAGTGCTCAAGGGTTCATTTTTCTCCACAACCTCACCAACACTTGTTATTTCTTGTGTGTGTGTGTGTGTGTGTGTGTGTGTGTGTGTGTGTGTGTGTGTGTTTAAAGATTTTATTTATTTACTTGACAGATCATAAGTAGGCAGAGAGGCAGGCAGAGAGAGAGGAGGAAACAGGCTCCCCGCTGAGCAGAGAGTTGGGTGCAGGGCTCAATGCGGGAAGTGATTAGGTCATAAAGGACCCCAAGATCATGACCTGAGCCAAAGGCAGAGGCTTAACCCACTGAACCACCCAGGCACCCCTCTTGTGTTTTTGATTCTAGTCATTTTGACAGATGTAAAATGAAATCTCATTGTGGTTTTGATTTGCATTTTACTGATTACTAGGGATATTGAACCTCTTTTTATATATCTCTTGGCCATTTGTGTTATGCCTTCTTTGGACAAATATCTATCAGGTCCTTTGCTCTTTTAATTGGACTGTTGTTACTGTTATCTTTGGCTGTTGAATTTTATGTGTTCTTTATGTATTTTGGAAATTAACCAAAATAAAAAGCTGCTTCACAGTGAAGGAAACCATCAACAAAACAAAAAGGCAACCAACTGAATGTAGAAGATGTTTGCAAATGATATATCTGGTAAGGGGTTCACATAACACTTTAGATATGATTCACCTTCTGTACTGAAGTTCTTTATTTACATGTCTGTCAGTCTCCCCCACATAAATTATTTTATAGATGTCACTGAGTTAAACATTATATAATGAAAAACATGGCAAACACAAGAATTTAGCACAAACACTTTTTGGTAACTCTAAGATCTGAGAATTAATGGGAGAGAAAAAATTTTTCTCATGCTGTTTGAAGGAAATCTAATATTTTTTGTATAGTCATGCTATAGAACCATTTCTTTTGAATACTGACATTACAAAGCATGTTATTTAGAAAGTGTACATCCTTTTATTCAAACTGCTGCACTCATATTCTTGAAATAATGATCTTTTCCCCAAAGTTTCTGCCATTATTTCTTAAGTAAAGTTCAAGTATACATGAATCATTTCAGAAGGTCATTTGATGAAAAGTCAAAACCCTAAAATATGGTAAGAAAAATATGCCTCTTATTTAAAACCCATGCAGTTGGATGGGTTTATTGCTATCAGGAAAACGTCAGAGGGAAAGAAGATCAACAAGAGAAAAGGAAAATTAAGCATGTAATAACATAAGCAGCTGGAGGAAAGGAAATAGAAGAACAGCTGATGAGTAGGAGAAGAGGAAAAAATGAACCATTTCAGTGAAAACCCATTATTACTGGGAAACAATTTTTAATATGGCTAAAAGTCTGCTTAATAATAAGAAAAAGACTTAGCTACATTACCAAAAAAGAAAAAAAAAAACAAAAAAACTGAAATACAGCTAATGTAGAATTAAGAAATGGAGGATGTAAGATGCTTCTTAAGCTTTGGGATAATGAATGAGTTTTAAATCACAATTGATGATTACCTAAGCCATAGTTTTTATCTAAAATATGGGAATATTGGAGGATAGAAGATGAATAAATCTTAAGTCAGTCTTCCTTAAAAGCGGTATTGTGTAAAAGTAAATACACTGATTCCACTCCTTATGGTGGTGCCTCCATCTGATAGGTTGATGGTTATAAAGTTTTGTTATGAGGACAGTGATTATTAAACATCATGGAATAAAAATAACTAGTGTATCAAATAGATACATTTAGCAAGAGGCTTTAAGTTGGTTTTGAATAAAGTGATACGTTGTTCCAGAGTAAAAAATTACCCTAAACTGAATGTCTTAGTTCATTTTTGCTGCTAAAACAAAATATCACAGACTAGATGGCTTATAAGCAACAGAAATTTATTTCTTCTATTTCTGGAGATTGGAAGTACAAGATCAGGGTGTCAGAATGGTCAGGTGAGGGACCTCCTCCAGATCACAGCATTCTCATTGTATTTTTACATGAAAAGGTTTAGACAGCTCTGTGTGGTCTCTTTCAGAAGAGCACAAATCTTGTTCATGAGGCTTGTGTCTTTACAACCTATTCACTTCCCAACTCCCTTTCCCAAACCCTTATATTATTGGGGGTTAGAATTTCAACATATGAATTTTGGAGGGACGCAAAACATCAGACCATATCTAGGGTTTAAAAATGAAACTTTTATGATCTAGCACAGTTTCTGAGGATCAGAAATCCAGAAGCAACTAACTGGGTGGTTCTGTCTCAGGCTCCTTCATGAGGCTGTGGTGAAGCTACCAGCCAGGGTTTTAGTCTTTTAGTCACCTGAAGGCTTGATTGGGACTAGAGGATCCGCTTCAAGTTTACTCACGTGACTGTTGGCAGCAGACCTCATTTGCTGGCTATCTGAGCTTCTTCATGGTATTGTTTATAGTTAATTGTTTATAGTTAATTTCAGAGAAAGAGAGAAAGCCTCAGTGTCTTTCATAACCTAACCTTAGAAATGAAATACCATCATGTTTGCCATATGCTATTGGTCTCACAAACCAAACTCGGTACAAAGAGGCAGATGTGTTAGCTCAGACTGCCATAACAAAATATCACAAACTTGGTGACTTAACAGAAATTTATTTTTTCACCTTATGGAAGCCAGAAGTTCAAGATTAAGATGCCAGAAAATTCTCTTTTTGATGGGATTTCACTTCCTGGCTTGTCACCTTCTTACTGTATCCCTTACATGGCCTTAATGTGTGTGAAGAGAGAGAGGGGCAGGGTAGTTGGGGGAGATCTGATGTCTCTCTTCTTCTTCTTCTTCTTTTTTTTTTTTTTTTTACGATTTTATTTATTTGACAGAGAAAGAGACACAGCTAGAGAGGGAACGCAAGTAGTGGGAGTGGGAGAAGGAGAAGCAGGCTTGCCGCAGAGTGGGAGCCCGATGTGGGGCTTGATCTCAGGACCCTCGGATCAGGACCTGAGGCAAAGGCAGACACCTTACGACTAAGCCACCCAGCCGCCCCTGATGTCTCTCTTCTTAGAAGGACACTAGTTCTATTGGATTAGGGCACTACTCTTATGATCTCATTTAACCTTACCTCCTTAAAAGCCCTATTTCCAAATATAGTCACTTTGGGGGTTAGGGCTTCAATATATGAATTTTGAGGGGTCAAAATTCAGTCTATAACAGGAAGGAACTACTCAAGGATGTAAATACCAGAAGGCAGGGATCTTTTGGGCTTTCTTAGAGGCTACCACAGGCATACTGGGTAGTGGTTTCTCCTGCATTATTCCTTGCCCTGATGGTTTCTTGTGTCATTCAAATCAGACTCACCAAAAATCTTTCCTCTTTGGAGTTGCTTTGCTATCTCTCTTTTTCCAGGCCCATTTGGAGTTGAAAATGAAAACACCAGTAACACTATTCTATCAAAATATGAAAATTTCAAGGATGTAGTTAATTATATGCATATTCAGTGTGTGTGTGTGTGTGTGTGTGTGTGTGTGTGTGTGTGTGTATCCTTCTTAGATAAATATACAATTACGTGTGAATATCAGTTACACAACTGTTCTCTAGTTTTAAAGCCATGCTGGCCTGACACTGTTTGCAGTAATGTTGTCTTACTTTCCTATGAATATAATCTATTGTGTACATGAAAGAGCAGATAAAAATCAGTAAGCCCTTTATTTTTATTTTTGTGATAAAATACTTCTAAAAAAACAAAGTGGCATAAGGAATAACACAGAAGACATTGGGAGATGGAGAGGAGAAGTGATTTGGGGGAATTGAAGCGGGAGATAAACCATGAGAGACTGTGGACTCTGAGAAACAAACTGAGGGCTTTGGAGGGGAGCGGGGTGGAGGGTTGGGTAAGCCTGATGGTGGGTATTCAGGAGGGCACGTATCGCATGGAGCACTGGATGTGGCACATAAACAATGAATTTTGGATCACTGACAAAAATAATAGAATTAAAAAAAAAAAACC
The DNA here is from genome assembly GCF_964662115.1 of Mustela nivalis. Taxonomy (NCBI): domain Eukaryota; kingdom Metazoa; phylum Chordata; class Mammalia; order Carnivora; family Mustelidae; genus Mustela; species Mustela nivalis. The sequence goes on along the minus strand of NC_139028.1, from coordinate 89,438,480 downwards.
CAAAACCCCAAAGTGGCCAGGAAGTGGCCATGAATACTTTAATCTCTGAAGCACTGAACGCTGATTTTGTTTCCAAGAAGTAAAAAAATAAACATAAACAGAGTGCATGTTATATATATGTAGACCAGTAGCCATACATTGGGACAGAAGGGAAAGAATAACTAGAGATAATCTCTAAATCTACATTGTTCTTATTAATTTAAAATACTAATAATACATCTTTTTTTACAGGATAAAGGTGAACTTCTGATCTATTGGATTTGTAATTCTTTTGTACAAAACATTTTTCCTCAAAGATGAGAATATGCCCAGAAATGAACTAAAGTCTTGTTATATATTCTTCCTATTGGGCATGGGTTTTATTTTAACTTCTGAAATCTAATATTATTACAGTAACTGTCTTTTTATTTCTATCTATCCTGAATACAGAAGTAATTTAACATTTTCACCTTTGCTTTTTCTACCCTATATTTTGGGAGCCCGTGTGTTAACAGTGTCCCTTTCATTGTGATTATTTTTCCTATATCACTGAAAAAATGCCTTTTAAAACATTTATATTAAGTATGGAATATGAATTTAATTAAATAATCTATTTATTTATTATTTTAGTTATATGAAAATATTCCCTTGTACTGGCAAGCTTAAACATATCCAATTTGTCTTGCTTATAAAGATAGGCAACATAATTCATGGTCATTCAGTGCAACTTGTTTTCCACCTATAAGCATATCAGTCTCCTTGAATCTAAAAACCATTGTTTTCGTCAAACTTGCAGTTTGGTTTACGGTATTTTATATGTAGAGATAAAGCTATATGTAACACAAAAGAAACAGAAAGTAGATTATCTGCTCTCAAGAAACGGGAAACGGTCGCATGTGAAAGATATAGCAACAAATAAAAAGGAACACTTGAAACACTTACAGTAGCTCTTTCACCCAAGCCCATGCTGGAGCTCCTGACTCACTGGTACCCACCTGTCACCTCCCTCTGTTCCATCTCTTGGTGAATTAGAAAAAGCTTCCTATACCCTCCCTCTTTTAGGACTAAATCTGCCACACCTTCTATTCTGTTTCTTTTTATCAGCCCCTCTTAATGTAAACTGCTGCGAGCACTCTCTCTCAGACCTCTCAACCCTTTCATTCTCTGCACTTCCTCCTTACCTAAGCCACCACCCTTCCTTCCCAAGGCTTCTGTTTTGCCTTCTAGAACTCCCAACTCCATAAACTCCCCTCTTCTTTTTCCTCAATGTTTCTTCTACTTTCTTTGCTTTTAACCTTCTAGAAGAGAGTCCTCTCTTCCCTCTGAGGAAGGGAGATGTGGGCAATGCCCTCTGTACTCTGTATTTTCACTGTTGATTCCAGACCATCACTCCTTTGCTGTCTTATAGAGGGATGAGCCATATATAGGAGTAGGGCTACATCTACTTCTACTTTGTTGTTGTTTGTTGTTGTTGTTGTTTACTGTTATGAAGTTAAGTCCCTTTTAGGCACTTGGATCACGGTTTTCCTATAACACAAGTTCTGCTGTGATCTCAGAGGACCTGAAGGAGCACACAAAGGACCCATTCAGTCCAGGCCTCTCAATTCCTTCTGCTATTCCTCTTCAGTGACATTTCCTAAACCCTCATCCAGCCTCTCCCATAACCACATTGTTCTATCACTAAAACTGCAGATCCTAACATCCCATTCTTGGGTTGTTTCACCAACCTTCAGTCAGCTGAGATTGAGGGACCAGTCATTTTAATATCAAGGGAATGTTAAGAATCCTCAGTCAGCATTCTTCAATGGTCTCATTTCAAGGCAATCTTACTTCCAAATCTGCTTAATTTTAGAAATAAGTTCCTTGTATTTGAATTATAGATGTCACTACCAGAGGTCCTGCTTAATCCCTCTGTTTCAATGAGAAATCACTGAACGAGGAATCATCAGCCTAGTCCACAAGCAGATGATTCTCCTGATATATCATCAGAAGGCCAGTAGTACCCTAATGCCAAGTCTCATATGTAATGCCTATATCACTCATCTCACTTCATCTCATCACCTAGGCATTTTATCATTTTTAGTTTTATCATTTTAGAAGTTTTAGTAGAATACAATAAAATATTTTGAGAGATCACATTCACATAACTTTTGCACTATGTTGTTATAATTATTCTATTTTATTTTTAGTTATTGTCAATCTCTTACTGTGATTAATTTATAAATTAAACATTATCATATATATACATGCATTAAAAAATCAAAATAGATATTGGTATCAGCTGTGGTTTCAACAGGGGTTTTAAAATGTATCTCCTGTGGATAGGGGGGATTATTGTGTGTGTTCTCTAGGGGAATCTATTAAAAGGGAAGACTGGGGGCTTAGAAGTAAACTTGGAGGCAATTAGTAGGAAAGGGAAGTATAAAAAAAAAAAACTCAAAAAACAAAAAACTAGCAGGCACTGGCTACAAAATTGAAAAGAGATCCAGCCCTGTGTGGTGTCATCAAGCTAACTGCAGAGAGTTTTGAGAAGAATTGCATAACCCTGTATCCATAACTATAAAAACATCAAGGAGAGGGAGAATAGAGAAAAAGCTATTGATTAGATTGCTAATGAAGACATTAGTGATGCTTGAGAGAGTAGTTTTGCGAGTGAGGGTTGAAAAAAGACTTAGAAGTGTGGGTTGAAATGGAACATGGAAAGTTTTGGCACTGAAATGGTTTGAGTGAAAATAAAGACTAAGGAGTAGGCCCAAAGATTTATTTTTGGAAGAGGAGTCATGGGCATGTTGAAAGGCAGAGAAGGAAAGGTTGAAGGTATTGGCCAAGGAAGAGATAAATATGGGAGGAAGATACTGTATAAGTAAGCAGGAGATAGATCAAAGTAAAAAGTTTAGAGAATGCAGGGAAAAGTTAGTAAGTATGAGAAGCTAGAAATGAACAGAAGTGGTAAAAAATGTTTTTGTAGGGATTTATATCAATGAGTCACGATCTCAGCTATAAGTCTGGTTGTTGGCTGAAAGTGAAGACTGAGGGAAGATCCAAAGGAGAGAAGCAAAGATCTGGAATCCCTTACCATCTTCCCCATCCCACTTTGAGACATGTGTCACATGTATTCTGCTCCCCTGACAGACTCTAAGTTCTTTGAGAGAGCCAGTCTTACTTTCATCCTTTATTTCCTAGCAAAGTGTTCTGTATATAGTATATTTTTGTTAAATTGTGCTGAATTGAAATGAATTGAGGTGACTAAAAAGATTGCTTAAAGCAGCAAGAGCCTGTTGAGGTTGGGCTGTGTGAATATGTGGTGGGACAGGTTCATAGAGGTCTGTGTTTTATTGCAGCTGTGCCCCAGGACCCAGGCAAAGAACAGATAAAGCAGAGAGTAGACCAGCAAGCAACGTAGAAGGTCTGGGCTTTAATGGGGTTATGTTGTGGCTGACCACACAGTCCCAAGTGGTATGAGGAAGTCCTCATTGCCAGGGGTGGACTAAAAATAAAAAATAATGATGGATGCAGGTTTGATGGACCCAGGATGGTGGTAAGAAATGAGAATATCTTTAACAAAGAAGTGGTCATTGTAGAGGATCAACACCATGTTTTAATTTGTTGTTTGGTCAAAACACATACACACACACACACATACACACACACACACACACACACATATATTTGTGTATATATAGTTGTGTGTGTGTATATAATATATATAGATATAATAGAGTATGTATATGTGTATGTGTGTATGTTTATTTAAAGTTATATAAAACATACACACACATATATGTGTGTATATATAGTTGTGTGTGTATATAATATATATAGTATAGATATAGTAGAATATGTATATGTGTGTGTGTGTGTTTAAAGTTTTCATTATGTTGGAGAGAACATAAAACATGTTTACACCAGGAGATATCTTAGTTCACTAAAACAATATATATTTTAATATTCTTAATTTCTGCATGATAGTTATAGGAAGCACTGAATATATATCCTTCCATCCAGGTATGCTAGTAGTTGTTATAAAAACCCTGACAAACATGTTCAATTCTTATTAAATTGCTCTTCTAACACATGTATTATCTGTCTTAAATCTTACAATACTACAGTGGGTTGGGTATTATCTTTTATTCCATTTTATAAATACTGGAACTGCACTGAGGCACAGAGAAATGATACCTGCGCATGGTTATGCTATTGAAAGGTAACAAAGGAAGACTGACCTTAACTGTATTCTTAACTGTTACCGCATTCATCTCCTGACCAGCTTTTAAATACTGCATTCCAGTGAACTGTGGAGGATAGCAAGTTAAGTTAGTTTTTTGATTTAGGCGTTCTAGATTAGGTTCTTATAATGGATAGAAATTTTGTCCCACTAACTCCTACTTGTCCTTAAGGTCTTGGCTTAGATGTCAGCCATAGTTTCATCTCCCGGAGGGTTTTCCAGACTCTCAAGTTCATATTCAGTGTCTCTTCTATGTGCTTGACAAACAACACTCCATGCTTTTCTTATCACAGCACTCATCACACTGAGTAGTTTGCTTTACTACCCATGACTATCTCTGTGGTAGTCAGGTTGGGAACCAGAGGAACAAGTTACAGAAGCTTGAAATATGAATAAGACAACTATTGGGTCACCTTTTATTTATTAAAATGCTCTGTTCTGCCCCCCACCCCAATGGAAATAGTTCCTTTGTTGGCTCCAACAACAATCTTATTAAGCACCTACTAAAGTGCTTTGAGGCAGCTTATAAACTTATGAATTGTGGAATGATTTATATGATTTGATTAACTTTATAAATTTTTATAGAGAAAAAGGAATATGTTTCTACAGATCCCCTCGTATATATATTTAAAGATATTTGAGCCATCTAAATTATGTGAAAAAAAGTCAATCTAAATTCAAAAAGACACATTGATTGATAGATGAGATTGTTAGTTTATTTCTACTACATTATATTAGTTTTAGGTCAAATTTATTTCATAAAGAGTGGGGCACAAGGGCCCTTTGAATGATTCTTCTATGTAATACACTAGTAATTTCTGAAGAATGGGACATGATCTTACTATTCTAAATTATTACAGAAATTTTTAGTTGTTACAACTCTTTTTACAGTATTATTTTGGTGACATGTGATATTTGTTTATTTATCCCGGTATAATTAACATACAGTGTTATATTAGTTTCAGGTGTACAATATAGTGATTTAACAAATCCATATGTTACTCAGTACTTGTTACGGTAAGTATACTCTTAATCCCCGTCACCTATTTCACTCATATGTGGAATTTAAGAAACAAAACAGACACAGAAAAAAAGAGACAAACAAAAAGAACACACCCTTAAATATAGAGGACACGTGATTTATTTGATGGGAGGTTTTGGTCAAGAACACATTCCCCAACTATAATTAAATTTCTATGAGAATACTAGAATCTTTCTATTTGTAACTTTTGACTTACAGAACTGCAGTATGGCAAAAATGGAAGCAGTGAATAAGAAAATTAGAGGAACAACTGAAATGTTATTTAAAGCAGTAGAATTTATAGTATAATTTGAGAGCCAGTTCCTTGGTACATAGTTCTCTTTAAGTGGACTGTTGATCTATGCAGAAAGCTTATTCTGAGCCTTCTGGTGAAAAATGAAGCTCCCTGAGTATCTGTTTGGTGCCCCTCCCTCTTCTCTTTTGGGAATGACCATTGTTGTTGGTCTGTCCTCCAGCAGTTGGGCTCACAGCAGGTTGTATTAGCGTTTTTTTTTTTTTTTTTTTTTTTTTTTACTTCTGAAAACAACAGTTGGTTAGAACTTATGCATTAGCTTAATTGTTTGATTTATTGTCTCTGTTTCATCATATGTAAGTATTCCCCATGAACCCAATGAAAAACAAAAATGTTTAAAAAAGAATACATTAAAATAATTTAGTTTTGCCTTGATGGGAGTAATTTAAATTCACAGTCATTGACAACTAATGAGGAAAGCATTGGCAAAATTATTTCTGTATTGGATAAAAATATTATTTCTCCTCCAAAGTATACTTGTTGAGGAGAAATTTTCATTTTTTTAAGTCATTTCTGTACCTGTTAATGTGTAAGAATAAGTCCTTAGTTGGCTTCTAAAATAACTTATGCCCGTACACTAGCATGAGTTTACATTTGGGAAACTACTTTTTCAGCTAATCATTGCTTAATAAATTTTAATAAAGGTTCAAATTAGATTATTCTTTTTTTTTTTTTAAACCATGTAACATAAATTCTGCTCATGACTTTAATTTTCTCTTTGGACACAGCCTTCACCAAACATAGAGTACTTACGTTGCAGTACTTAGGAACCTAGAAATTCATTATAATCAAGAGGAATAGCTACATCATCTAAATTGATGGACTGTTGCTGATTCTTTAAAATCTCTAAAGGGAAACGAAGCTTATAAAATCTTTCTAACCACCTTGCATTGAGCTGTCACCTTCAATGTACCTTTGATATACTCCCTTTCTGTTAAAGGGGAAGATAGGAAACAGAAAGTGTATCATTTCATTCACACGGACTTTGTCTGGAAGTGCGGCTGTGATATGATTTCTGTCAGAAACAATCTGCTTGATATTTCTCTTTCTTTGCTTGGGAACACAGAGTGGCCTGTCTGTTTTCTATCCCTGGGTGCTGGGATATGCTGCCTTGTCAAACAGCATTTGTCTTCACTCACTACCTGCTTGTTGAGTGGAGCTCAGCCTCACTGTGGTGGCAGAGAGAGAAAGCCTTAGGCTGCTCAGCATCTGTCTCTTCATGTAATTAACTGCAGCCCTGGATAGGGAGCAAAACAGAGATTTGGTGCTGTGAAAGAGTAATGTGTCTAGACAGGAGTTTCTGAACGGGGAAAAGATTTCTTAGTGTTTCAGTTCAAATAGGAGGGCACTGGTTTTTTTTTTTTGGTTTTTTTTTTTTTTTTCTTTAACCTCAAAATGTTTTGAAGGAAAAGTGACCATTTGCTTCCAAAGCAAACTTTGAAAAAGTCACTTAAACACTCTTTCAAAACTTAAACACTTAAACACTCTTTCAAAAAGCCTTCACTTGACAATTTTAGGCTCAACACAAATAGAGATAGTAAGCAATTATAGACCATTAGATAAAATAAGAACTTGTGAGTCAATACTGACATAAATAAATGAATAAATAAAAAGTGAAGATAGGCTCTTCGTTAGAGGAGAAGGTCAATCAATAAGTGTTGAAGGAATGATTGAGTTAGAAAAATCACCATTTCACAACTATTATGTAATAATTGATTTGAACAAAAATCATCAGTGGATGGTAATACTACTGGATGAAAGTTTGATGAGGACCAGAATATACATAGCCTCAAATTATTTTTCACAAATCATATATATATACATACACAATTTCATATCTATATACACATATATTTGTGTATATATATTATTCAGTATGGGTAAAGGATGTATGGGAGCTTCTTGTTTTGTTTTTGTAACTCTTCTGTAAGTTTGAAACTATATCAAAGTAAGTACCAAAAAATCCTATTCACTTATACTCTTTTGGTTTTCTTTCCCAGTAATTGGAGCATGGCTCAGGCTTGGCTCTTTTTAACATAGTATTAGGAAAAACACGCTATGCTACCCAGAAGCTTTACTCACCAGCTGCCAGCAAAGCTTCATTAATGTAACATGTTCTGCAATCAAAACCTGCTCTCTCTTGGGAAAAGAGTGACATTCTGAATACTTGCCTTTCACAGAGACCCACTTAGAAACTTGCAATCCATAAGGATTTCTAAGTGAAATGTGTATATCTGCGTGTGTGGCTTCCTGACACATTTTATAGTACCCTTTGACTTCATAGAAAAGGGCCTGAAATTTAGAAAATGAATGCTTGTGATTCTTCCTATGTCATTCTTAATAAGGTTGCTTTCAGGATCGAGAAGGCAAAGAATCCTCCTTTTCTAAGACCTTATTATGTATCCATAGCAGCCCTGATAATTGCTTAAATGAGAAATACAGACTAAATATTATAATAAAGACTGCAAACACTATTGAAGGCAATTATACTAAACTCTTTCCTGGATATTTTTGGTATTCATGTAATATAGAACAATGTGATGCTTGAATGAATGGATTTATAATCTAACTTAAAAGTTGGAATTAAACAATTCAGTGTGCATCTGGGAAGAGCAGCTATTACTCTTAACTAGCTGATTAGGTGCCTTGACATGCTTCTGCATATAGCAACACCCTTGGCATTGCACTTGCAACCCATGATGGACTGACCACCCCTTCAAAGCCAGGACAATTTCTCTGATTTGGAGCCATTGGCTTTGACTTATCTTTTTTTTCTGGTTGGTGACTGATAGGAGGTAGGTTGACTTCCCTTCTAATGGGCAATGGCAAGAAGGAGTCTTGCCAAACCCTGGGCTCCTAACATCTCTAATAAATATTTAATTTATTGACATTTGTGGGTTTTTGTTGTTGTTGTTGTATGTTTTGCCTTGAAAAAACACTTCAAGTTTTATGTTTTCTTAGAAATATGATTTCTCTGTTTAATTTTTAATTACTTATTTTTTATGATAGAAGTGGCCTGTAGGAATCAAATTATATCAACTCCTTATTTTAAGGATTAAGGATTGGGTCCTAGGGATCCCCAAGTTGTCTGGGGATCATATTGTTGGCAGGGCTGGAAGTTTGACCAAAAGCTTCGGTGCCCAGGCTAGTGTTATGTTCACACATTGCTACTTTGCGTAACAGCCAAGTGTCTGTTCAGTTTCTTTGAGGTTCTTGGAAAACAAAAGCACAGTAAATTTCGGGTAGAATAGCTAAGGAAATTAAATTATTCATAATGCTTTACAATTTTTAAATTTTGAAGAAATTTTAGATTTATGGTTAAAATTAGGGAAAGCTAAGTGAAAGGGATATAGGGACTAAAGATAATACAGAGTTCCTATATTTCTTTCACTCAGCTCTCCCTAGTGTTAACCATTTATCAAAACTAAGAGAGGCGTCTGGGTGAGTCAGCTGGTTAAGCGGCTCTTGGTTTCAGCTCAGGTTATGATCTCAGGGTCATGAGATCAAGGCCCACATCAAGCCCGCATTGGGCCCCATGCACAGTGCAGAGTCTGCTTGAGATACTCTCTCTCTCTTTCTCTCTGCCTCACCCTGCTAAATCTCTAAAAAACAAACCAAAACTAAGAAGTCACCACATTTTTAATTAATTAATTAATTGTTAACATACAGTGTTGTATTAGTTTCAGGTATACAATATAATGATCCCACAATTCTATACATTACTCAGTGCTTATCAGAGTAAGTGTACTTTTAATCCCTTTTATTTCGTCATCCCCCCACCTACCCAGTTTGTTCCTTGTATTTAATTTGAGAGAGCGAGAATGCAAGCAAGAGAGCACAACAAGGGGGAGCAGCAGAGGGAGAGGGAGAAGCAGGCTCCCTGCTGAACGGGGATTCCCACATGGGGCTTGATCCCGGGACCCTGGCATCATGACTAAACCGAAGGCAGACACTTAACCCGCCGAGCCCCCCAGGTGCCCCAAGAGTCTGTTTTTTTTTTTTTTTTTTTTTTGTCTTGGTTTGTTTGTTTAGACTCCACATATAAGTGAAGTCAATTGGTATGTGTCTTTCTCTGGCTTATTTCACTTAGCATTATACACTGTATGTCCATCCATAGTGTTGCAAGTGGCCATTTCTCAATCGTTTTTCTGGCTGAGTAATATTCTGTTGTATATATGTACCACATCTTCATTCATTCATCTATGGATGAACACTTGAGTTGCTCCCATATCTTGGGTATTCTAAATAATACTGCAATAAATATAGGTGTCCATATATCTTTTTGAATTAGTGTTTTCATTTTCTTTGGGTAGTTGCCCAGTAGTGAAATTAATAGAGCATATGGTATTTCTATTTTTTTTTAAAGATTTTATTTATTTATTTGACAGACAGAGATCACAAGCAGGCAGAGAGGCAGGCAGAGAGAGAGTGAGAGGAGGAAGCAGGCTCCCTGCAGAGCAGAGAGCCGATGCAGGACTCGATCCCAGGACCCTGAGATCATGACCTGAGCTGAAGGCAGAGGCTTAACACACTGAGGTGCCCGCTATTTTTAACTTTTTGAGGAATCTCCATAGTATCTGCCACGGTGGTTACACCCATTTGCACTCCCACCAACAGTACAAAAGGGTTCCTTTTTCTCTACACCCTCACCAACACTTATTATTTCTTGTGTTTTTGACTCTAGTCATTCTGACAGGTGTAACGTGATATCTCATTTTGATTTTGATTTGCATTTCCATGCTGATTACCGATGTTGAGCCTTTTTACATGTCTGTTGGCTATTTGTATGTCTTCTTTGGAAAAATGTCTGTTAAGGTCTTCTGCTCATTTTTAATTGGATTATTTGGTTTTTAGGCACTGAGCTGTATAAGTTCTTTACATATTTTGATATTAACCCCTTATCAGATATAACATTTGCAAATATTTCCTCCCATTCTGTAGGTCACCTTGATCTCCTTCACTGTGAAGAAGCTTTTTATTTTGGGGTAGTCTCAATAGTTTATTTTTTCTTTTGTTTCCCTTGCTTGAGGAGACATCTAGAAAAGTGTTTCTATGGCTGATGTCAAAGAAATCACTGCCTGTGTTTTCTTTCAGGAGTTTTATGGTTTCAGGTCTCACATTTAGGTCTTTAATACATTTTAAGTACTTTTGTGCATGTAAGTGTAAGGAGGTGGTCCAGTTCCATTCTTTTGCTTGTAGCTGTCCAGTTTTCCCAGCACCATTTGTAAATGAGACTATCTTTTCCCCCATTGTATATTCTTGCTGCTTTTGTCATAGACTGTATAGGCATGGGTTTATTCCTGGGCTCTCTATTCTGTTTCATTAATCCAGTGTCTATTTGTTGCCAGTACCATACTCTTCTGATTAATGTAGCTTTGTTGTATATCTTGAAATCTGGGTATTTTTTCATGTCTTAACAGTGTTTTCACAAAACAAAAGTTTAAAATATGGTAACACCTAATTTATAAGGTTTTAAAAAATGGATTATGCCTTTGGTGATGTATCTAAAAACTCATGACCAATTCTTATTTTTTCTAGATGTTTGAAGAATTATACATTTCAGCTTTAGTCTGTGATCCATTTTGATTTATTGTATAAGTTTTTTTTTTTTCCATATAGATGTCAGTTGTTCCAGCACCATCTATTGAAAAGACTATCCCTTATCCATTGAATTGCTTTTCTACTTGTCAAAAATCAGTTGACTGTATTTGTGTCAGTCTATTTGTGGTCTCTATTCTGTTCATTAATTTTTATTTGTATTCTTTCATTGTGGTATTCACTAATACCATACTATGTGGATTATATTCTATTCCTAATTTGCTATGAATTTTTATCATGAAGGTATTTTGAATTTTATTGAATGACTCTGCATATTATTGGTTTTTCTTATGTATTCAGTTAATATGACAAATTATATTTATTGATTTCCAAATGCTGAACTATTACTGAATTCCTATGATGACTCTCGCTTGGTTATGTGCTGTTTTATCCTTTTTAAAAATATTGACAGATTTGATCTCACCATCTTTTGTTGAAGATTTTCTGCATCTGTATCCATGGGAACTATGGAACTATATATTAGTATATACTATATACTACATACTATCTATCTATCTATCTATCTATCTATCTATATATATATGGCAGATCTTTCTCTGGGTTTGGTATTGGGATAATGTTGGTCTCATAATATGAGCTGGGAAGTATTGTCTTCTCTTCCATTCCCTGGAAAAGAATGTAGCATTGGTATTATTTCTTCTTTAAATGATTGGCAAATTTTGGCATATATTAGAAAAAGTATTTTTTATAATTTGTTTACATGGAATTTCATTTTAATTTTTCAGTTAAATAAAGCTTAGTATTGCCTGTGACTGAAAATCAAAATTATCTTAGTTGACTTTAGAGTCTGTAATCAAATATGCAAACTGGAATGAGTTCACCATGAGCTGTGCATTATACTGTGGGAAGAAATTCAGTACTTAGAATGTAATAGATAAGAGTAATTTTTCTTTTCTTTTCTTTTATCAAGATTGATATTGACAATCCGGAACTAGTAACTTCCCCCAAAACATTATACACTGTCTTACAAAATATTTAGAATTGGATGTCTAGCCTTTGAATTTTTTGTTTTTTGGTCTTACTTGTGATTAAAATTTTAGTCTTCCTTCAGCTTTTTGTTTCTCAGTACCATCAGGATTTCTCTATAAAAATCTATTGAGAGGCCATGATGGTACTAAGCACCACAAAGCTGAAGGATGAGGCCTGCTGAAGATCTGACTTAGCAAATTACCATGGTGATGGGAGCAAGAACCAGGATGCAGTGGTATTAGTTATAACTGGGTAATACTTGGAAGACACTTTCTTTCTTTCTTTTTTCGATTTTTTTTGAGCATAGTTGACACAGAATGTTACATTGGTTTCAGATGTACAATGTAGTTAGTCAACTTCTTTATACATTTTGCTATTCCAACCATAAGTGTAGCTATCATCTGTCACTGTACAGTGCTATTATAATATCACTGACTATGTCTCCTATGCTGTGTCTTTTATTACCAGGACTTACTCATTCTATAACTGGAAGCCTGTGCCTCTCACTCCCCTTCATCCATTTTGCCCATCTCTCTACCCTCACCCCGGCAACCATCATTTTATTCTCTGTATTTATAGGTTTGATTCTTCTTTTGTTTATTTGTTATTTTAAATTCCACATATGAGTGAAATCATATGGCATTTGTTTTTCTCAGTCTGTTATTTTCCTTGGTATTTCCTTAGTTGTTTATTTCTTATTTATTTATTAGTTATTAGTTATTTTCCTTAGTTATTTCCTTAGTTATTTTCCTCTAGGACCATCCATGTTGTTGCAAACGGCAAGTGCTCATATTTTTATACAGCTGTGTAAAATTCCAGTGTGTGTGTGTGTGTGTGTGTACATACACCAAATCTTCCTTGTATCTTGGCTACAGTAAATAATGCTGCTCCATAAGGATGCATATATCTTTCTGAATTAGTGTTTTCATTTTCTTTGGTTAAATACCTAGTGGTGGAATTATTGGATCATATGGTATTTCTACTTTTCATTTTTTGAGGAACATCTACACTATTTTCCACAGTGACGGCACCAATTTACATTCCCAACAACAGTGCATGAGGGTTTCTTTTCTCCATGTCCTCAGGAGGCAATTTCTTTCTCAGAGTTCACTGCAGCTTTTCTCTGAAGTCCTGCCTTGAACACCTTGATTCTGAGAAGTCAGATTGATATCTAGCTTTGGCAGGATAGCCTCATTGAGTTCAGCTTTAACGGGTTTTTTGGAGGTCAAATCTTCTATCAGTTGCTGGGACATTATCTTGTTAAACCTGTCTTGGTTTGTCTTTAGTCATTATTTGTTCATCATCAGCCGGATGGTCACCATTTTAGGACCTTACTCACTTCAAGATAGCACTCAGGATCATAGTATAACATATGGATACATTTCGATTTAAAGAAAAATAGAGCTTTCTTTATTAAATGACTTAATGTTTGGCCTTTTACAGTTATCACATATTCAAATGGGATCTTAGAAATATAAGCATAATTTTATTTATGTCTTTCTTAAGGTACCTTAAGAGAGAACATTCTATATCGCACATTGTTTATTTGTATACTATTTCTTTACCAGAAAAGTTAAGGCAGAGAGCAGATCCCTTTCATCTTTGTTTTCCTAACAATATCCAGTAGCATACAGCGTATGGGTAGGTACTCCGTAAATGCTTGTTGAAAGAACAATAAATATGCAGATGACGTATATGGTTTTCCTTCTTCATGTCTTATCCTTATCCTCCATATTCAGTAAGTTTACTTTTTTCCCAAAAATGTTATAAAAAACTGTTTTTCTCTTTTCCCAATATATTTTCCATAAATATCTGAGAGAATACAATTTACTGCTCCTCTTATTTAGAAAAATTTGCTTGTATGTGTATTGGTAAAATCTTTCCTTAACAAACCTTGCTTGGTGTTGTCCATTCCAGATAACTCCCAAGTGTATGTTTTCCAAGCTGGAGGAGACAAGGGAAATCAGGGCAGAGAAAGAGGAAGTGACCTGGTGTGAGGGTTCTTACACCTGGATTAATTTGGATTAGAGTGACAGCAGGCCCTGGTGGCCTCAGTGGTACAGGGTGGGCCCTGAATGAGCACAGCTTCCTATTCAGCCCATTCTGACTCAGCTGCCACGCTATTTTCCTTCATGTTACTTAAGAGCCTTACTGCTTTTCACCACCAATACAGCTTAATCTTTAGAAATAGAATCTTAATATTTTGTTTATTGAGACTGTCTACACCAAACTTGGTGACCCTGCATGAGACCCCTTTGTCTCTGCCCTGGTCCCCTTCTGGAGCTGTGCTCAACTTTCAGGTATCTTGTCTCCCTCCTCCTTAAGCCAGCCTTCTCATGCCGCTCCTTCCTGTCTGCTCTGGAGGTCCTGGGCTCTCATTAGAGCCAAGCACCTGCTGCTTCAGGCCAGCCTCCTCATGGTTACTAGGGATGTCCCTTAGCCCTCCCTCAGCAAGCCCATTTGTCAACTGCCTCACTCCCTGGCAGCACCTATTTTTATGCCAGCAATATTACAGCTTTCTCCCATCAGCTTCTCTTTGCCACGCTCACTTAAATGTGGTTGTATTATCCTAGGAAGCTTCCCACCCCAGAATTATTTTGGAATGGCATAATTTCAAGTCTACTGGCCTGGAAAATGTCGCCAAGAATGGGAAGTTCTCACCCATGTTACTTTCTCGAGCATAAGTTTGCTTCACTGCACTTGTGTGATTAACGTTAGTGAAACTGTCTATTTGTGGCACGTCTTTACTAAATAACTCTTTAAATACAATTCCACTGTGTAAATAGCTTAATACAGTTAATCAGAAGAAAATAAACATAGAATTGTATTATAAAAGCACATGTGCTTTATTGTTAGCAGAACCCAAATGTATTCAGACCTCATTAGCCTGAGGTACAAATAAGGTCATACCACAAATGGCCATGTTTCCTGGCTAACAGCCCTACTTGCTTAATTGGAGGACCCTAGCCCTTCTAGCTCTTCTCTACATCTCCCTGATTATTGTTGAGCATCTCCACAGTGTTTCACATATATATTTACGGACAGTCTTCTCGTCTCTCATATTCTGAGGCTGTATAACTTCCTTGTTAAGGGCATTCCTCCCGTAAAGAAAGATCTGTACTACAGGTGCTTCCATGCCAACGTGGCTTCACTGTTCCTGGGAACGTGTTGCAGCCTGTCTCAACAAATACTGATACCTCAGGATGCTTAAAGGTGCTGTGTCCCGTAGAAGAGAGAACAACCTCACGTAAATCAACTTTAAATGTACTTATTTTTATTTTGATGTGATGTTGGTGCATTTTTGTGGATTGGAGTGTGAGGGTAGAGAGGACATTGGATTCTCAGATTTGTTTTCATTTTTTAAAATTTCCAAGGATAGTGAAAGAGCTATCACATTGAACTTGAAATAGAGAGAGTGCTAGTTTGGATTCTCTTGGTTCTTCAAGAATGTGAATGGTCTTGATTCTGGAGGAGTGCTTCACTCACATTAAACTAAATATTGAAAAATAACTGATTTTTCTGCATTAGGTGACATTGCTTTCCCTGTGGTCATTTGTTTGTTCTTATATTATTTGATCTTTAGAAGTGTTTGACACATTTAACTACTGGCTACTTGTGAAGCACTTTCTTCTCATGGTATCTCTCCTACCTCAATGGATACTCCTTTTAAATCTCTTTTGCTGCCTGCTCTCTCTTTCTCTCTCTCTCTCTCTCTCTCTCTTTGTTCTCTTAAGGTCAAGTACCCAAGGGCTTTTGTCCCCTGAACCTTTCTCTTCCTCTACACTCTATCTCATTGCTTCCATGGCTTGAAATTCCATCAAGTTGCCAGTGATTTCCAAATCCATCGCTCGAGTCTTAATCTCTACAGACTTGAAGTTTCTGGTTGGGGATGTAACTGCAATCTCAAACTGAACGTATCACAAAGAGAATGCCTACTTTCCTTTCCCAGACTTGGTTGTGTTCCAGTCATCTCCATCTTTTTATGTTCTCAATCTGAACACCTAATAATTTCTTCACTTTTCTTTTTCTTTCACCAGCCCCATCCCAATCCATCCTCAAGTTCATCTGACGAATCTGTTAATTTATTTCCATGCTCTGATCCTGATGTGTCCATTATTTTAATTTCTACTAAGCTCTAGTCCTAGCTGCCATGATCTATTCTACAGCAATTGATTCCTGTCTTTCTGCTTCTATTTTTCCTTCCCTACCACCTCTATTCTCCATAAGTAGTCAGAGTCCTTGGTTTTAAATTAAAATCAGCTAATGTCACTCTCATCCTTAAAAATCTCCATCGTATTTGGAATAAAATCTCAACTTCTTTTTTCCTGATTTAAAAAAAAAAAAATTTTTTTTAAAGTAAGCTCTGTGCCCAGCATGGGCCTTGAACTCATAACCCTGAGGCCAAGAGTCACATGCTCTACCAACTGAGCCAGCCAGGTGCCCCCAAATCTTAACTTCTTATTTTGGCTTGCCAAACCCTACACAGTATGGCTTCTGGCCACCTCTATGACCTCTTCTACATCTGACCACTGTCCCCTCCCTACTCTGTTTCAGCCTCCTACCTCTCCTTCTGTTGCTGGAGCATGTTAAGCTTTTTACCACTTAGAGCCTTTGCACCTGATGTTTCTCTGGTCCTAGTGCTCTTCCCACAAGCCTCACATGGCTCTTTCTTGTCGCTAAAATCTTAGCTTAAATGTAACCTCCTAAAAGAAGTCTTCCCCGACAACCCCACATAAATTAGTTACATAATCACTCTCGATCTTATTAACATATTTTAGTTCTTTGCATAACACTATTTTCAGACTTTTTTCTTTGTTGATCATAAACACTGTAATACCAGTAAACATATATATATATATATATATACACATATATACATATATATAACGTTTATACCTTTTTAAAAATAACGTTATTTTCACTAGTCATTCAGAAAATGTCATTCTTTTTGATGACATTTTTCAGTGCAATGAGTTCTAGTTATGAGTAAAGCTGTTTGTCTTCTATATATTTGCAGTTTCATAGACTTGTATTACTTTAAGTACTTAAATGGATTAATTTTTTTTCTCGTCCTGGAAAGGAAACAGCTAATTAGCTTCCAAACTTCCATTCTTCCCTCTTTCTTTGATTATTGGTGGAAATGGGTCTAAACAGCATATTAAAAATCTCACTCTCCATTGCAGATTAGGTAGCTTCTTACATAAAAAGTAGAAGTCATTAGGTGAAATCCTTGGGAAACCTGTGTAAAATATACTAAGGTATTAGGCAGGGGCCCTTTTTTACTCTCACCTTTTTTCCTTCTTGCTGTTTGGAGACTGGGCATGACAGTTAAAGCTGCAGCAACCATTCTTTGACCATGAGACAACCATAAGAAAGGAAAAAAATCAAGAATAATGGAGGGAGAAAAGATCAGACACACTCTAGGCTTCTAATGATTGAATAACTGTCATACCAGGCTTGGACTGCCAGTCTCTGGATTTATGCATGACAAAGAAATAAACTTCCATTGTGTTTCTTAATCCACTATTTGAATTTTCTACCGTATTTGGCTTAATAATAACTAATTTCCCTCGCTCTCAAAAATTATGGCATCCTTTTGAATATTGAGTATATCAGAATGCCAGTCTTAGCAAACTGTTCCATAAAATGTTCTTTCTATTAATTTTGAATAAACAATTTAGCATAATTTAATTTTGGAATTTCTGTCCATATTTTTGTTGTTCTTTCTTTTGATAGAAGCACTTTGGCTTAATGAAGAGAATATGGCCTTTAAAGTGAGATGATTGTGAATTTGAAACTTAGCCTTGTCATTTATCTGACCTCTGTCAAGTTTCTCAATTTATCCAAGCCTGACCTTTTACATTTCACCTTATTAGTAACTCATCTAATTTTAGTGAGAGTAAAGTGAGGTAATGGAAATATTCTTTCTTTTGTTTAAAGTCATAATTCTACATAGGTGTCTAATGTGTAAAAAGTCAGTGGGCTATACATGTAATATTTGTACAGTACTCTACATAAATTATAGTTTAATTAAAAAAACCCTGACATAAATAGGCACCCCATAAATGGAAAAAAACTCAAATGCTTTAATGTTTTACTATGACTGTCTTATCATTTCCATCATTAAAAATGCAGATAATTATTTTGGGGGAATTTACAGGTATTTTAATTTTCAAATCCAGAACACATTGCATTAGAAGTATTCACATGTGATAGTCATGTTAGATCAAGTTTTCTATTGCAATTTCTGACTCTTGTTCCAGAGTACCTTACCCTAAGATCTATAAGATTCACAATTATTGCCAAGATGTGATGTGATTTTGTTTCCTGTGTTGAAGTTTTGAGGTTTGGGAAGCAGAATCCAGAAGTTGCTCTTTTCCCTAAGTTTGTGAGTTGTCATCCCTAAAGGGTTTCACCTTATCCAGTCCCTTGTTCCATTGTCCCCAAATGTACTCAGTTGACACATGTGGGAGCAGTTCCCCCTGTCATTTGGGAGGTGCCAATTTACTTCTGTGAGAGACAGGCTGGTTTTCACATTACACTGGCAACTATCCTGGACTTTAAAAAAACAGCTGTGTGGTTGCCAGCTGACCTGCTTTCAACCAAGCAGCTGCTGCTGAAAGTCGGGGTAGAGTTTGTAAATCCTTGGGGACTGAGAGTTGCTTTATGCCCACCTTTGTTTGAGAATATGAAATGTCCAGGTTGTGAACTTTGTGAATTTCTTCTACTCCTGATGGAATCATAGCAGATGACGTTATGGTTGGCTGGTTTAAACTGACTTATCCGAAGATCAGACTACTTTGGGGGTGTGTGTGTGTGTATGTGTGTGTATGTACCAAGAGTTGTATGAATCCGATTATTCTCCTTCTCAACAATTGCTCACCAGGTTGAAATTAGTGAATTTTTGTGAGAGAAACACCTGTCTTTTCCCAGATTATTTTTGAAGGAAGACAGTGAAAATATAAACAGAAATCTTTTTTTGTGTGTGTGTGGAATATGGTGTTGAATGACATATTTTTATTGATAAGAGAGAGAGGAGGCCGAGTCATGCAGTTCCATTCAAACACAAGTTCAGACACACACACACACACACACACACACACACACACACACACACACACAGCTGTTTCACATGGAGTGACTGTAACTATGGATTTAGATATCTTTATTTCTGTCTTCATGAAATAAACTCTAAAAACCATGGAATAAACTCCATTTATTTTTGCTCTTTTTACCTCCTCACCTGTATACTGCACAGTAATTTAGCTCCCCAGGACAGCTTTTAAGATTCTAATCTTGTTCCTGTCCGGCACTTTTCTCACAGCAGTAAGGAAAGGATTGGCATTCCTCCACTATTGTATATAAAGGAGAATCCATTCTTGGAAATAAGAGCATTGTTTATGTTGAAATTCCCTTAGCTTAGCTGAACCTTCGATTATATCGCCCATTCAGATAACCAGATTTTTACCCCCTGTGGTCTGTTTCCATTCTCGAAGAATTGTCAACAATTTATTTCTGCTCTGGCGATTATTTTCATGAGTGAGAGAAAAAGAGACATCTGGGAAGATTTTGATAACTGAGTCATGTATATAAAACTCCAAGCACATTTTTAAAAGACACCATGTGAGAAAATATAGCTTTTCCTAAAACATAACAAATTGAACTTAGTTACTGCTGAGACGGTATTTGTAAGCTGTGACAATTTATTTATATGAATTGTATTGTTAACTGGATTCCAGATATCATGGAAAACATTACTTATAGTTCATAAATCTGAAGAATACTTTTATTTGAAAAAATCCATTATGATTTTTGTAATTTCCTTTTAAAATTTTTATAATTTCTTATGGATTCCAAATGCAAATTAAATAATTCTATTATTTTAGTGGAAGTTTGGTGAATTTAGAAATATGTTGTATAGATGTGATCTAAAAGGGGTGTGTCAATTTTATACAACATAATACTAACAATGTAAACCCTCTAACCACCAACTAAGATTTGTCATTTAATTCTGAAACATTTTGTTTCTCTTATTTATTTATTTCTTAGACACTTTCATCTGGAAGCGTTAGAACGTTTGCAAAGACATATAACCATAGTTAGTATATTTCACTTAATGGGAAACACTTCTGAGTATGTATTCAGAAATTGGAGAAATGTTGCTTCATACACTGTCATTCCCATTGCTGAATGTTTACAAGGACTAGAGAATATTCAAACCAAAGGCAATTGTTTTTTTGGGGGGGCGGATTTTGTTAAGTTCCATGTTTATGGTATTGTGTACAAAATGCACATAAAAGGCGTTTTCTTATCTATTCCTGTTATATTAGAGAAGTTCATGCCCTGCTCTTAGCATTTTCCAACACAGCTGTAGAGTAGTTTAAAGCCTATTTTTTAAATAAGTGATGCTCAATTTGTCTTTGATGATCCGGATGATTCAGGTGAGATGGGAGCACGGTCGGGCCCTTATTTGCATAAAAATTAATCACAGAAAAATGTAAATTGATAAAATTTTGCCTGGCTTTTTCCCCCTATTTGAGAACCCGTGGATGGCTCCCAGAAGCAATCATC
The DNA here is from genome assembly GCF_964662115.1 of Mustela nivalis. NCBI lineage: Eukaryota > Metazoa > Chordata > Mammalia > Carnivora > Mustelidae > Mustela > Mustela nivalis. The sequence continues at coordinate 89,417,783 of NC_139028.1, read as the reverse complement.
TCAGTATGGGGCCGCATTGGATGCTGTACAAATGATCACATTTGTGTTGAATACTCACTCATTTAAATGTCAGCACTGATGGGCCGGTACATCAGGAGAAAAAATGAAAAATAAATACACAGCAGCTGAAGACTATCAAGTCTGTGGGCACTCTTTAGAGATATATGATCTAATGCGAAAAAATTGCAGATTAATTATCCTTTTTGCAAAATGGTAATTGTTTTAGTATCACACCAGAAAAAAATCTACAATTTATTTGGAATCAAACAAAAAACAGTAATGTTAAATACGTCATTACATCATTGTGTTTATTAGAAGCCTGCAATTAATTCCTAAGGCTCCTTTGCTCTTTAAAGCTGCATAAAATGGAACAAAAGAATGTTGCTATTAATTTTCAAACAACTGCTTATCTTTCAAATCAGTCTGATTTGTGTGAAAAGGAGGCAATGTTATGAAATTTAAGGGATATTGTATATTAACTTAATTTCATTATGTTGCTGACATTTCTGGTTATATATTCATATATACCATTAAAATTGTAATGTTAGAATTTGAAGGTTTTTGTTCAGTGGTGTGTAACTTTAACTCACTGCTGAAGAAGTTGCAAAGTGTCTTCTTAACAAAAGATGCTTTAAGAAAAACAAAAGCAGTACTGAGAAAAGTAGTCAGAAACTGTGAGACCTCCCCAAATAGAAAATTCTCTGTTCCATCCTTAGTGTGCCATTAACATGCATGGGTTTTCACACATGTAATTTATGTGAATATTTGAGATTAAGAATTCATGTTTAGCTATTTTAAGGAAAATAATAAAACCCAAAATTTTCTTAAATAAAAACAACTCTGAGTGATGTCATTTTCACTCTGAAAGGTGGGTGAAAGTCATTAATATCATCATCTTTACAGTTTCTCTGATCCATTTATCTCTGTCCCCGCATAGCTCTCCTTGGTTTCTATGTTCCAGCTGCTTTGGTGTTCTCAGTGTGTGGTTTGCATACAGCATTCTAGTACAGATGGAGTTTAGGTTCCTTCTTATTATTCTATAACTTTAGCATAGATTTTAAATGATTGAAATGTTGAACATATCTTCATTAGCCAGGGAAAAGCAAAGTTAAAACACAGCCTTTCCACCTGCTGACTTACAAAACCCCCATTGAATTCATGTTATATTAACCAAAGTGGATTGTGGCAAATACACTAAAAATATTTTGAGATGGTTGAAATCTATTGTTATTACCAAAGTTGCTTCCTAGATCACTTAGAGAACAGGGAATCTAAATCGATCAACACTTAGAGACCATGCCTTTTTTTTTTTTTTTTTGAGATTAAATATACCTTGATATATAATAAGAATACCTAACAGTTTGGACCACACATTTAATGTCATTTAACAGTAACGTAACATTTAACACTGGAATTCACCCCTTCCAGAGTGCCAACAGTCAGACACTGTTCTGTTCCTTTATAAATAACAATGTGTTTAATCTTTGTAACAACTCTGAAGTAGGTATCATGTTATCCCAAGAGTGACATGTCCAAGGTCACTCAGTTAGTCCAAGGTGAAGCCAAGATTTAATCCCAGGGGTCTGGCATCCAAATGCTTGTTCTCATCTTCTCAGCTCTGCTGACAAATGCCTGGTGGGCACCTCTAGGTGCCAGGTCTGGTGCCAGGTAGAGCCTTGACAAGAGAAAATGCTTTACTTTTGTAAATTTATAATTTTCTTCGTATATTTGAAGCTTGACTTTATTTTGATTTTAAGTGACACATCTTAAAATTTCATTTCATTAAGGAATTTATTTTAAAAATCTACATTTTATGTCATTTCCAGACTAAAAGTTAAAGAACAGCTTTCTTTGGCAACTTCGAGGTATCTCATGAACATTCACCATTTTTCTGGACAATGTTGTTACTGTTGATATGGATCATTAAAAGCAATAGAAGAGGTCCTCGTCCAACTTGGCAGTTAACCATTTTCAGAATATTTGGAAAAGCCCATGTGCCTCATTCTTTTCTCTTTCCTTGGTATATTTTAGTGGCTTATCTAAGGGTTTTATTCATATATCCATGCATACATCCATTCAGTTATTCAACCAAGCCTCCTCTAAAATGTGCAGATTGGGATAAAGACACATGTCCATTCTTTGTCCCACCCAGACGGAGCCATCCTTTAGACATTTTCAGTACTAGTCACTGCACACCAGCAATGATCTGTTCTCAAGATAGAATGAGGGAGGAGGTTGTTCATATCCCTGGAAGCAAGTTTGGGGCTCTTTGGCTAGGGAATCCTGAGGTCTCAGAGAATAGGCTAGAAGTAGGGAGGAGACACAGAGGCTCCAGGTGGGCACCTCCTCACCCATTGAGCGAAGCAGCAAAAGGGAAGAAGGGAGGCTCAGATCAGAGCCCTTGGTTGCCCAAGACTACAATTGGTGCTGTTTTCTACAAATGTTTATTCAGTGCAGACTCTGTACCAGATTCTTTTTTGGGCACTGGACTGCACTGAAACAAAACAGAAAAATCCTTATGTCTAGTGGAAATAAGCACCATTTCTTATACACCGAATTTTATGCTTCCCATAGTCTCATGCTATAGCAGATGTAGGGACCGTTCACGTGTGTGTTCAGAGTTTCCTTGTATCAAGCACTGCATGAGAAGGAAAATACAAAGGACCCATTAGAAGCTCAGCCTTTCGCCCACCTTAGAGAGGCTCAGAGACAATGGGAATTTGCTATTGGTTCTTGTCTCTCCGAGTGACATTCTCAATTTTGCTGTGATAGAATAGAGGTATGTCCATCTTATATCCCGATTTTAACAGTTTACTCAACAAAGTTATCAGCAGTCACACTTGAACTGAATTCTTAAAATTTTAGTAAAAACTAGGCTACTTCCTGGCCATTCAAGGCTCATTATGTCTAAAGGTATCCCCCCCCCACCACCTCCATGTGTGATTGACTGATTGTGTGATTGACTGAGCTGTAGGGATCTGAGTTTACTATGAGTTCTTCTTAAGACTTAAGACTTGTCTAAGCTCAGTACGTCTTATGGGACCTCCTTTCTCTTCTTTATGAAACAATAGGCTAGATAAAATAGTTCATATGTTCCTCTCAGATTCAAAGAAGAATCATCAGGACCTAAAACCTGGAAAGAGAATGTGTCTGCCATCCACACTTGGTCACAGTAATGAGAAAGAAAACATTAAAAAGCAGTTGATAAGATGCTTTAATGCTTCCCTTGTCACGAGCTCAGTTTTTCATCATGCCCACAGGGTAGCATAAATCTTGCATTTCCTCAGTTTCCCATCAATTATTTAAGTATATCTGGGTGGGTAGGCTAATCCTACTGATGAATGTCTACCTGATTTTAATATTTTCATTATGGCCTAATTTGGAAAGTATGACATTAAAGTGCTTACGAGTCAAGTGCTTCTCCACAGTGACTTGTGGAGAAGCCTGATCCCAGAACAGAGGCCATGCCATAGTCTTGCAGCAATTGTAACAATGGAGTTGAAAGAAAAGGGGAGAGGGATAGAAAGAGAGGAGGCATCAGTTGAGTTTATATCTAGTATTGGCCAAAGAGATCCTTTAACACAATTTTATTTGAGGATTTACATTTAAACATTTGCCACTTAAAAAGCATAACAAGTTATGAGAATGAAGGTATTTCATGGTGATTAGGTTTTTAGTCCTATAGTGATCAAATGCAGACCCATTTAGGCAATTGAGGCCATTTGTATGGGCAGAGAGATTCCTGGTCTGCTTGCTTCTTAAATCATTTTTTAAATAGCCAACTTGCTTTTTCTTCTTCAACTTATGGACTGTTTTGTCCCATGGAAATCAGTTCAAACTTGTCCCCTGCTGATGACCCTCTAGTCTCAACTTCTAACAATCTATCAGGCTCTCCCATCTTACTGCCTTCTCTTATGCTATATTTCACTGTTGCGCTATTGAGCACTTCAAATGTGGCTAGCATGCCTGATGAATACATTTTTTTATTTTACTTAAATTTAGTTCATCCAAATTATGTTGAAGAAGCCACATGTGATTAGTGGCTGCTATGCTGGACAGCATAGCTCTGTGGAATCATATTTCGCCATGTATAGCCTGTCCATCCAAATAGGAAGACCAGACATTCTACTTTTATACTTCTCTTTAAATCAAAATTTAGCAAAATTTAGCACAGGGTTATGTATATATAGTACATGTAGGTGCTTGATGATTATGCTTATATTTTTAAAAGATTGTAAGGGATGGATTACCTTCAAATATGGAGGTGGGAACTCTCATTTTAGAGCCTTTGAACTCTGAGCTAGAAAAAATGCCCCCTCTAACCTTTACTTCTCTCTTCTTATAAGAAATATTATTTGGTGTCTCCCATTTTGAGATACTGTGCCAGATTTTTAGGGATACAGCCATGTGCAAGGTGGCCAGGATCTTTGTCCTCAAAAACCTTGCAGCATAGAAAGTGAGTAGGAAAATAAACAGATGGTTGTTGTTTATGTCTTAAGTGAATCTTGTTAAAAAAGGTCCAATGTATGGAAGCACTGAATCCAGACAATTCTGAGAAAGTCACACTAACTTTTTAGATCCACACCAGAGTAGGCAGATCACCTACAATTTATGTGAAGGATTATATAACTATTAGAGTATTTCTTTTTATTTTGGTCACTTCCGGAATCAGAGTTAAGTAATTTTAATTTACTTTATAAAGTTTATTTATTTATTTAAGTAATCTCTACACCCAACAGGGGGCTAGAGCTCACAACACCAAGATCGAGAGTCACATGCTTTTCCAACTGAGCCAGCCAGGTGCCCCAGAGTTAAGTAACTTTTTTTTTTTTTTAAAGATTTTATTTATTTGACAGACACACAAGAGAGGGAACACAAGCAGGGGGAGTGGGAGAGGGAGTAGCTGGCCCCCTGAGGGAGCCTGTGATCCTGGGATCAGGATCTCAGCCCAAGGCGGATGCTTAATGACTGAACCTCCCAGGCGCCTCCCAGAGTTAAGTAATTTTAAATACTATGACCCAAATCTTAGATACTGGCTTAATGACTTATTTTACAAAAAAGAATTCCAATTGGCTCCACTCCTTTAGAAAACAATATGGCAATAAGCATCAAGAATTTTAAATGTTGATGTTCTTTGACTTAGCAATTACATTTCTAAATGTCTTATCAAAGGAAGTAATGCTAAATATTGAGGGAAAATAAGCTTTATGAACAGATATATCCATTTCAGTGTTTCACATAATTTTGAAAATCATATACAACTTAAAAACTTACTAATAAGGAATTGGTTAAGAAATCTAAGGTATATTTTTGATGACCTTTAATGCAATTAATAAAAATGATAATTATGAAAAACATGATAATGAGAAACATAATGTAAATGTTATATGTTAGTTTAAAAAATGCAGGACAGGGACACCTGGGTGTCTCAGTGGGTTAAGCCGCTGCCTTCGGCTCAGGTCATGATCCCAGAGTCCTGGGCTTGAGCCCCACATCGGGCTCTCTGCTCAGAGGGAGTCTGCTTCCTTCTCTCTCTCTGCTTGCCTCTCTGCCTGCTTGTAATCTCTGTCAAATAAATAAATAAAATCTTAAAAAAATATAATAAAATAGATAAGTAGGAGAGGAATATACAAATGTAAATTATAAAATCTCATCTAGTTTTATACTCACAAACATGTTCTAAAACACAAATAATTAGTGTTGATCTTTGTAACTTCTTTTGAAGATTAGATATGAATTTCGTATGCCTGGTATAACAAACTATCACAAACTTGGTTTAAAACACCTTTTTTCCTCACAAATATGGAAGCCAGAAGTCTCTAATTAATATCACTGCGCTGAAACCAGGGTGTTAGCAGGGCCTTAGTACCTCTGCAAAATCTAAGGGAAAAATACATTCTTTACCCTGGTAGCTGCTGACATTCCTTGGTTTGTAGCCTTATGAGTCTAATCTCTCCTTCTTCAGTGGTTATGTTTTTTTCTCTTCCATAGGGCCAAATCTTTCTCTGCCTTCTCTTATAAAACACTGGTGATTACATTTAGGGTCCACTCAGATAATTCAGGATAATCTCTTCATCTCAAGATACTGAACTTAATCATATCTGCAATTGTCTGTTTTTGCCTTATAAAGTCGGACATGGATATCTTTATTCAGCCTACCACAAATTATAATATACTGACCTTTTGTTTTACAAATCTTATAATGGTCTTGGCCAAACAACTAAATACTCATTTGAGCACAAAGAAATTGTATGGTAATGATGGAATTTCAGGATTTAGTTTTGGAAATAGTTTTGAGTTGGGGGCCATTCTGTTATCTGCTGAATCAAATTGTGCAAGTTATCTCTTATTCAACTTATATGTAAGGGGAATGTTGAATATTTATGGTCTCTCACTTTAGATTTAAGAATCCAAGAATTTTGAGTGTGAGTATATGGAGAAGTGGGAACTTAGAATTCACAAGCTAGATTTTTAAATATAGTCCAAGTTAGCTCATTCATTCATTCATGTGGGCAGAGTATGTTCTCTACCAGACTCTGAGTCCTGCACTCAGGACTTCCCATTTCCTCCACACTGACCTTCTCTACTACACACTACACACCCTTCAAGAATACTCAGTGACTCTCTGGTTAGTTCCCTGCAGTATCTTGTATAAGCCTCCATTATTGATCCCCCTGGCCACTATGTGTCTCTGATACTTGTTTGATTGGTCTATCCTTTTACCAAACTGGGACTCTTCAGGGATAGAACTGTGTCAGTTCCTGGATTCCTGACACCCAGAAACATAAATGTGGAAATGTGGATGGTGTTTCCCAACACAAACTTTAGGCAAAAGATCCTTGTTATTTGATTACATTTTTTGAGCTTCCTATTGATACTCATTCTTTTTCCAGTGCTTTCGTATCTCATTATTTCTTTTCTCTGGATAACTGTTCTTGACTTTTCCATTTGGATCCTTATCTGTGTTCTTTCCCTCTCAGTTACTGGTTCTTCTTTTTTCTTATCTGTTTTTTCAGGATCTTTGTTTGATGCAGAACTAAAATGTGACTCACAGTAGACCCTCTGTAGACCTCAAAAGCTATTAGGAAAAATATTTCTGAAGAGGAAATAGTTATGAAAAGGTATCACTCACTTCCTCATGATTGTAATCTCTGTGAACTCATCCTGAGCAGTGATGTAGTGGTGACTAAAGTCCATCCCGTGGTTCCTTAGAAACTCATACTGTATCACCCTTAGACCAGGCCACTGAAGTTCATCATTTTAATGCCAATATTTTTGAAAAGCTATAATTCACTGCCTCTAAGAGTATTTCTTAAAGAAATCAGAGAGGTTTGCCATTGGATAAACAAAGGAAGGAAAGGACAGAACAGGAGCTGATGAGCAGCGCACAGCATATCTACTTACAGCTTATTTGACCAGAACTTTGCTAAATGGCTATACCTAAATGCAGTCAAATCTTGTCTTTAGCTGGGTAGCCATGTGGCCATTTAAAAATTGGTAACTATTGAAGGAAAGGAGAATTATTTGGAGGATAACTATTTCTTTCTGAGCTTTACATGGGGAAATACTTTATGCAAAAAAAATTGACTAGACATAACAAGGACTGGAAAATAAAAGGCTCTAGATATAAATCAGTCTCTTCCATCTAGAACTCTGTGCTTTTACTTAAAGAATCATATATTTTGCAGTTATTATATGATACCAATAGATTGCATTCTTTCTCCATTTTTTGAAATGGCATCTGTCTTCTCCTTCACTAACCCAAACTCATGGGAGTTTCATGTATTTAAAGTTCAAGGGGTGCCTGGGTGGCTCAGTCAGTTAACTGTTTGACTCTTGGCTTTGACTCAGGTCATGATCTTAGTGTTGTGAGATCGAGCCACACATCCGGCTCCACACACAATGGGAGTCAGCTTGAGAGTCTCTCTCTCTTCTCCCTCTGCCCCTCCCTTTCTCTCTCTCTCTCAAATAAATAAATAAATAAATAAATCTTAAAAAAAAATAAAATTCAAACATCCTTTAAGGATTGCCTTCCCCCCAACAGTTTCTTTCCATAATATAAATCTCATTTTATTTTCTTTCCATTAGTTGTAACTGTCATAACTTCTATTGAGAGTGCCATTTTTTAAATTAAATGTTGTATTGTTTTCAAAAATTTCCCCAGATATATAGTTTTTGCTTCGTCTTAAAATGTGCCACCTTTCCTGAGGGCAGAAGCCCTCTAACTTTTTTTGGATTCTCTATAGCGCCTAGCATTGTGCAGGGGAGAAAGAGCAGGCACTCGATAGACAGTTAGTCATTTATCTAACTTGCACAAAAATCAATACAAGAACTTCAGAGAGCTTATCAAAGAGCTGGGATACCAGAGCTAACCTATCAGGTCCAGATATGTGATAAATGAAATAGATTTTAGGAATTCACAGATCACTTGGGGCTCCAGTATAAGCAAATATTGTTGAAGGAAGAATGAATTTTTTTATTTGTTTACAAATCTTGCACTTGATAGAGATTTTACTGTAGTTGCAAAGAGAGCTTTGCTTTTACACAAGTATGAAACTCTCTGAGTATGAGAGATAATGATAGGTTTTTAGTGCTGAATATAGATTACTTATATGTATCCCGAATCTAAATAACCAGGAAGCTCAGCCAACTAGAAAAAGAAAACAAAATAGAGCAGGTCAAAGACTTATTTTAAAAAAGCACAGTTGCAAGAGATGTCAGGGTTGGCTTTATATCCATCTGTACATCCATTAATTTTTCTATACTAAATACATACATATTGCTAGCAATTACCTTTAATGTACGATAGGTTTCCACCATATTTCATTAGTGATCTCAAAAAAATAACTTTGGATTCTGTTAAAGGGTTTAATTAATGGTCTTCAACTTAATTAATGATCTTCAACTGAGAGGAATATAATGTAAAATTTTGGAAATTTTTATGAAATTAATATTATTTTCAGTGTAATTTTTAGAGCAATTTCTCATTCTTAGACATTCCTAGTTATGCAAGATGGAAACATGATCATAAAGTTCCCTTCCTTAGCCCCTACTTACCATTAAAATCTAGTCTCTGTCTTAGCTACTTTGCTAGTTACCAAGATAATGTGAAGAGATGGGGCAAATGGGAATATGTAAGACAGATGAACAAACTGCAACTGTATTTATTAGTTTATGTAAAATATTCCTGGAATAAAGTAGAATAATGTTAAATATGCAAAATTTACTTGATTTTTGTACATTTTGGCTTGTAAATTAGTGATGCTCCAGTCTTTAGTGCCTTATTTCTGATGGGGTAAATTTATTTGAAATTTTAATCTCAAATATAATTATTTATATAGACTATTAAATTTATCTTTAATATTCAGCACAAATTGCAAAATAGATGTAACCTAAAATGTTTCAGTCAGTGGTACTGTTATAAGAGTAGAAAGTTCTATAATGGCTCCAAGATTTTTTTAACCATTATTCAGTGTTATAAAATAATTCGCTTGTATGTATGGTTCTGATTTTAAGTGATTTCTTCCCTGTCTAGAGGACTAGAACCATGCAAGGCTACACAATAGTTCAAATACATGAGAGTCTGTTGAGGTATTATTAAATCCTATCAAAGTAGGTAGTTGCTGTTGTTATTAATATTATTATTTATAATCTACTTATTTCTTCCTTTTTTTTTCCAGACATGAGGTACTTAAAGCTAGTCTGACAAATTGATTTATACCAAAATCAATGTATGAAATATATATATTAGCATTCTATATGAATAATATTCTATTTGCTGTTTCGGGGGAACCATGCAATTTAAAATTAATTATGGATGAATTCTAAGTGGTCTAATCTGTGGCTCAGATGACCTTAAAAACTGAAAAGTGACCAGTTAAATAAATAAATAGGTCTTCATGCAAAGCAAAGAGTTAAAGAGCTTCCCTGACAATTGTGGAATATGAATCTGATCATTTTTACATGCACATTTGTTAGACACTGCTGATTTGAGTTGGAATTTTCCAGAGTATTTATAATTTACTCTATCAGGTCCAAATTATATTATATTTTATTACTATGTTTATTAAATTGCTGGATACAACATAATTGTGTCCTGATAGAATATGAAAAAGACAGTTTGCTCTTCAACTGTAACACATTTAGTTTTGTTTTTATTTTACTGTTGATTTCTAAGAGTGTAAAATAATACCTGTCTGTTATAGTGGGTACCGTCTTGCACAATTCCTCATGGCCTGCAAACACACTGAAGTTCCATCAAAGGCATTATCTGAAGTGTTTTTGTTTCCCATAACCTTTATAAGATTAATTGACTGGAGCATTCTGGTGGAGCTGTGAGTCCATTAATCAGACTGAAATTGATATGCTCAATCCTGAACCAAGTTTTTGAGGGAGAAGGTAACTGAAATGTTGAATGCTCCTGATTTTCTACCCTTTAGGCTCAGGTAAATCCACGAGGATATTTTAACTTTGGTCATACTCCTATCCTTGGGGGAAGATACTCATGAAATATCATAAATAGAATTTTACCTTTAATAGGAACACAGGGTTAATACAGACAATATTTTAAATAAATAAACTTGCCTTCAAACCTTATTTGGTGGCCTTGCAAAGTGTGTATATGTGTATGTTTTCAAGTAGGTCTTTCCAAAGTATAAAATATTTTGTTTTCTATAATGTTTCTATTAAAAACACCTAATTGTTCAAGAATACCCTTTTTCACATTAAAGAGAAAAAAAGAAAATATTAAATAGAGATAAAATCTTCAGGGACCAGAGAAAGGCTGCCTGCAAGCATTGCACAAATCACTGTCTCCACCTAGTGTAGGCTTTTAGGAACTAAGATTCTGGAGTCCTTAACAATGCTGTAAAAGTTCTAATTTATGTTATGCACATGTAGAGCCATTATAGCTTGGCCTGCTGGTGCCATTACAGTTAAGGGTTTGTCAGCTCTTCATTTATAACACAGAATATTAAGATGTCTATTGCTTTTACATAAAAGCTCATACTGTGCTGGAATTCTGAAGTCTAATGGCCTTTACTCTATGAGAATGTTTATTAACAGTGTAAGTTGAACTTGACCAGCTCCCTTTAAAGACACTGATGGCCTGAAGTTATATAGGAACTGCAGCCAGAAGAATGAATATTTTTCCTTTCTTGAAAAACCTTGGAATTAAACTGAAAGAGAAGTTTCTATCCATGCATCCATATAAGTATGCTTCTAGAAATTATGAGCATGTGGTAAAATATGGTTGAAGTTCTATTTTTGAATCATGACACTTGATAATTAAATCCTGTCCCCACCCCTTATGAAAAAATACCCAACCCGAGTAGGGTTCTAAGATTTAAATTACCTTTCCCTACCCACTTTTGGTTCTTTCATTCTAGGGTCCTAGAAAACAATGGCTTGGAACAGCATTTATATATGCTAAGGTTTTATTAGGAAGTGCAGTCCTAGGTCAGCAAGAGTGGAAGAAAAAGGAGAGTGTGGCTGGGAAGGAGGGAAATAAGATACTAGGTGAAGTATTAGGGAGGTGGCCATAGCTTTCTAAGTAATCTCACTTGGGATGGCTTCACCAGTCTTGTCCAACCATTGTATCTTGGTGAGAAAGGGAAAGGCATTTATTTATTGACTTCTTTCAGGACACACTGACCACCTTCTCACCTCTGGGTTATGTTAGTGACCTTTCTAAGGCCTTTTTAGGTAGTTGCTGGGGAAGCCGGAGCCCATGGTCTGTGGTGCAGTGTTTTATCTGGATGCTGAAATAGTGGAAAAAACCCATTAGATCTGGGAAATGGAGCCATTCTGGCTCCTGATTCAATGGATATTAAGGTAGTTATGCCAAAGCCTGGCTCTTCTGCTAGAGGTGGATGAGAGAGTTGGAGGTAGTAGGAGATGAAGTGACAACATTGGTGGCTGAGCATCTCCACTGAGCATGTGAACAAGGGAAGACTATACGTCTGAGTGAACTTGAAGAGACACAAGACCTGGGCCCAGTCCAATCTACCTCTTGCTCTACTCCAAACCACTTCACCTCTAATTATACCCAGATCTCATAAGCGAACAAGATGACCTCAAGTCTGTCTCAAGAGGGGAAGTGGCAGTCAAGTACTTCAATGTGGTCATTGTTGGATTCTTCTTAAATGACTTAAAAAGGGTTAGCAAATTAAGCCTCAGTCCACTCTGCTCACCTTAAGACTATAATTGCTAGGCATTAACCCCCTCCTACTCCACCCATTCTTGATTTCTTTTACTCTTGTCCTGCACTTTGTTTAGTCTGCATTACTTTATGCCAAGACCGTATCCCTGAGAGGTCTCGTCTCTTTATTTCTCTGTCATTATCAGACTGACTGCTGCATTTGCCCATTTGCTCTTTCACTGTGCATAGAAGCACTCAGTGATGCCCCTGAGGTCCTGGGTTCCAGACTTTTGCCTCCTCCTCACCTCCATTGTGTAGGAGAAAATTTCACACATAATGGTAATCAAGATCAGTTCTCCAGTCAATAGAGCGTCTCCTTTATTGACCTTCTGATCTACTAGCATGAAGAGCTCAAAGTGGCCAGGTAATGTTAATTTCTATAGGTCAGTGGGAGACTTATTGTGTCTTAGGGCAGAAGTGTTCCCACAGTGAAAATTAGCACTCTAACCCAGAAAAGCCTGCTTTTGGAAACAGGAGCACAAACTTTGAAGTTGGCTGTAAGGATGGTAAGGGCCAACCCTCCCTCTACCCATTGCCATCTGAACTCATACATTCTAACTCTTGAGGCCACAACACACATACTTCTGGAGTCACTGCATATACTGACCCTTTACGGTAGCACCGGAGCCCTGCAAAGTGTTTCTCAAGCTGGAACCTTAGCTGAGACTCTAAGGCCACTTCTCCATTCTGTCAGGCGAGCTGCTTTTGAATGATAAAATACAATGTAAGACAAGTGAATCCTGTGGCTCATTCTTACACCTCTTTTGCTATTTTTATGTGTCCCTTATGGATAAACATTTTCATGAGCACCATGGTCATTCTGTCCACTTCATTGTTGAGAACCTCTTCTGTGATGGATACTCTCTCGTGGGCATTAACATGAGAAATAAAATCCACATGCTTTGTATCCTCCCCATGGGTTCATCTTCATATCTTTTTCTCAGAATTCCATATTCTTAATCTTCCAGTTTTGCTTTTTTGAAGCTCCTGAACAACAGGCCAACTCATTAATCACTGCCCATGAATAAATGTATATCCACGCTCTCATTACCTATTCCTTTCTACAAAGTAGATAATCAAGTGTGCTACTCACAACTGTACCTCATAGGACAAATTCTTCTCACCACTATTCTTCAGAGCCATACCCAAGTGGGACTCTAATCTAGCAATAATCCACTTTTGACCAGCACAAATAGGTCATACTGACTCTTTGTGAACCAGGCTTGAATCCTTCTGTCCAATGGCTGTAGAGAAATCCCCTTGAGGACATATGTGTACATTAAGGAAGAGGAATCATTGCAATAGACTAATGCCTTCTGGACTTGGCTTGAGCCTGATCCTGAATGTACCACTGCCATTGTACAGTAGGATGTAGTTACATCTGTCTTACCTTATGAAATGAAGGGTATGACTACACCCAGCTCATAATGGGTGGTTCAGATTTCATAGTCACTTGAAGATACAATGCTCCAGTTATCAGTCTCAAAAAAAAGCTTTTCCATACACCAGGGATTATTTTTCAAAAAACAGAGTTGTTTCCTATTGTAGAGTATGATCTTGCTCCAGAATGCCAGGGTCTGTACTGCAACAAGAATATGGGGCTTACCAAAGACTTAACCCAACCTCCTTAACACTTCAGATACCTCTAGGGCCATTGGATCTGCCAGGTCATTACCATCCAGGAGACAGGGAAGTTTGTACTACCACCTGGAACTGCTTCAGATTCCCGTGATGCTCTGAATGCCTGTTGAAATTGACAGCCTTGTGGGATACCTGGTAAAAGGGTCACAGCAGTATTTTTGAAGTGTAGTACATGTTGTTTCTAAAACCCTAAATCCCAAATCCATCAGTGCTCTTTTGTTGTTGATGCAGTAAGAGGTACAAAATGCAACAACTTGACCCTTATTTTAGAGGAATATCCTTACATATATCAGGCCAATGGACATCTAAAAACTCCATTGATGTAGCAAGCCCTAGATTTTTATCAGATTTATTTACCACCATCTGGGAAGCAAGAGGAAACTAACAATTTTGGCTGCTAATATAGAAGAAAACCAAGGGACTGTGATTTCATGGAAGTCAAGGCAAGCCAAGTCAAGTGAAGGATGTATTTAAGGAAAGAATGTTTTTTGCTTAGACATTGCTGTTTAGGTGTATCTTAAGAAACGAGTTTTAACTTTGGCAATGTGAAAATCCTGATGGGGCAGTTTTAATGGAGTTTCAGAGGTGAAATTCTAATTAGAATTGGTCTAAGAGAAAAGGAGAGAAGAAGAAGAGGAGATGAATCTTTTAAGGAATTTGCTATAAAGTAATACAAAGAAATGTGGGGTATAGAGAAAGTTCTTTTTTTTTTTTTTTTCTTTTTAAAAAAGATGTCTGATTGTCAGATATTATGCAGGTGGAATGACTTAGAGGACAGGAAGATGAGTAGTGCAGGGCAGGAAAAAAGTCCTAGGTGGAAGAAGATAAGCATCTAGGCCATAAGCAGAAGTTTTGATCTTAGACTGGAGTACAGACTGTTCCACTGTCACAGAAAGACAGGCAAGGTGTAGGAATCTAGAGGGTGAGAGAGTGGAAGATTTGCTGATGGGAGGAAAAGGAAGGTCTCTTTTGAACTTTTGTGTTTTCTCAGTGAAATAAGATCTCCAGCAGCACTGAGCAATGGATGGCAGGGTATGGGAGGCTTAATGAGAAGAAAACGGTGTGTTTCTCAGAGGCCTGGAATCATTGGGCTGGAGGATGGCAGAGGGATGGCCCAGAAGTCCTAAGGGCCCACTTGAGGCTTGTGGTTGTACATTTAAAAATAGTGATGGACAGCAGTATCATATCCGATGCTCCCTTTGTATAACAAATTCTTTGTCATGATCTTTTACTGTACTAAAATAAAAATTCTTAGTTAAGATAAACTACACACCAATATGATTTCTAAAGAAATGCCTGTCTAGTGATAATAATAGTAGTAAAAGGAAAATAAAAAATAAAAGTAATATACATTTCAGTATAAGTTTTCAGTACAGCTATACTGGATAACACGAGTAAGTTTACGGGTTTGTATTCCTATGTGTAGTATCAGCTAAATGTGTGAACCTCAAATGCCAAATTATACAGTTGTGTTATACCTGTGACTTAAAAACCATGAATAGTAGTGTCATTAGTGGTAGGATTTTTCCAAAAGAGTAAATGACACATGAAGCGTTGAACAAATTTCCCTTTTTTGAGATATTGGAGGGTGTTGCACTCTTAGAAAATTTGGTGTGTATTATAATCATGCAAAAATATTTTGTTTATTATAAAAGGTAGTTTGGATTTTGACTCAGATAAATAGGGTATTCACCTAACATGAATCTTTGGAGGAAAATTTGAAAATCTGTGGTATACAGAACAAACTTTCTTTGTTTGAAGGACTTCCCCAAACTTTGAAGAGCATTTGGTATTCTTCATTCCCTGCCAGTTGAAATGAAGGTAACATCCTCCAATCATTGTGAGAACCCCAAACTCCTCAAATTCTCAAAATACTCTGTAATATATCCACACTGACTCCCACTCTCCTTGATCTCCATTGATTTATTATGATTCCATTAATAGTTTTTTATGTGTTTTCTTTAGCCACTGTTCCATTATTAATGTATAGACCTACAGGAAGTGAAGAATTGGACCAGGGCTGGTTTCTATTTTTTTTTTTTTAATTGACTACAAAGAAGGAATGGTAGGGCATTGAGTCAGGAAAGGAAGGTGGCTGTAATGCTGGACCATGAATCCTAGCTAAGTGTAGAGGGAAGAGTAGACCTGGCAGGGAGGTATGGAGTGTGACAAGGTGATAGGAACAATGGTTTGGAACACCTGGTAGAGTGAAGAATTGTTATAGTGGGCTATTTAAATGTGTGAACTAGAGAAAACGGAGATGATGGTGAGAAAGTGGGCTTCTTGCAATTGATATTTTAGAAGTGGTACAGTTATTTGTAATGGCCAGTTTGAGTCTGTGTCCATGAGAATGGTAGCTGATATGAAATGGAATTAAGATCATTAGAGCACTGAGAGGCCAGGGGGGATTGTCTACTTAGATTTTTAAAAGTCATTGAATGATTACAGGAGCAGAGGGGGAGAGACAAAAACAAGCCAGGATGGTAGGATCTTCAATAAATGAGAGGGGAGGATGCAGAAGAACTGGTATAAATTCAATAAGGAAGGATAATAGGTCCTCTGGGCTCCTAATATGTGCTTCAAAGCAAAGACCTTTGGAGAAGGATGAAGGAACAATAGTCTGGAAGTGGTTATGAGGAGCAAGAAAGAGAGCTTCCACACCTTCAGGGCCTGGAGAACTTGAGATGTGGATGAAAAAAATTACAACTAGAGAGGTTTGCAATAAAAGCAGATCCTTAAGGGATTTCCAGGTATTCAGGAAAATAAAAATCGATGTGAACCAATCATGTGTATTCCCGTCATTTTCACCAGCAACAACAGGAGATTTGTTCACTTTCCATCTTCTGAGATTTATTCACTTTCCCATAGTTCAGATATGTTGTCTGAAAGAATGAGCTTTCCATTTCTCCTTAGACTTCGTTTCAAGTGGTTGGGTATTTGATGTATGTAGCTAACACTCTGGGAGGCACTGGGGAAATTAAACATGATTTCACTGAGAAGAAGAGAAATGTAACACAGGGGCTATATGCCATGGCTTGTAAGAGACTTCAACTTGGTTCCACCTGGTTCCATGTTGGTAAAGAAGAGGTCTTCCCTGCCACCCCACCCCTTGCTGCCGAGGCCCCAAGAATTTCCATCAAGTTTATGGGAGATAGAGTATTGCAAATGATTCTGACTGTGGCTGGGCAATTTCAGAAAAATTTTAGGCTCCGATGACCATCACATATACTTGAAAAGTATAAGTGATGGGTTGTTTCTTATATTCTCACTCATTAATCAGTGATTTATTATATTAATAAATGTCCATCATTTCCTCTTAGGCTTAGTATGACTTAATATATATAATGATCATTCTCTTGCTGTAATGTTAAATTTTATTGGCTAATATGGATTTAGGAGTTTTACATCTTTAATTTTTAAAAAATTTCTTTTTAGCGTAACAGAATTCATGTGTACACCCCAGCTTGGCCAACCTGCTGTCTGGTGATGGGGCCCAAAGCATCTGGCACTCCCCTTGACGTCTCTGGGATTGGGATGAGTGCCTGGTTCCCATCTCCTTTTCACCTGCCAATAGCAGCAAAAGGTGCTCTATGCAATAGGTGCCCTCCATAATACCTACCACCTGCCTCCCCCAACCTCCAACCCCCGCCCCTTCAAAACCCTCAGATTGTTTACTGTATTATTTCTTAAATTTTCAGTGATAGACTTGATTATGAAGCTTATCTCTCCTTCATGGAATAAATTAACTAGTCTTCTATATATTTATGGTTTAAAATATTTTATATAGCATGAAAATGATTTCTTTCATGAGCTGTGAAGTTATGTGAGCAAGGGCATGTTCTTTATTTTCTGTTTCAAATCTATGAGGTTTAAAAAATTATTTATTTCATTAAAATTTTTGCATTTATTAACTTACATATGCATACAATACTCTTTCAACCTTTTCTATGTCAAATGTTTAGCTCAATTTTCCATTTGGTTTGTATTATATTATTCTAGATTTATTTGCAAGAGATTTGCTATTTTTTATTTCAAAAATATTTCCCAGCACCATTTATCCATTTATTGAAGAGACTGTCTTTTTTCCACTGTATATTTTTTCATGTTTTGTCGAAGATTATTTGACCATAGAGTTGAGGGTCCATATCTGGGCTCTCTACTCTGTTCCACTGGTGTATGTGTCTGTTTTTATGCCAGTACCATGCTCTCTTAGTGATCACAGCTTTGTAGTAAAGCTTGAAATCAGGTAATGTGATGCCCCCAGTTTTATTTTTGTTTTTCAAAATTTCCTTAGCAATTCGGAGTCTCTTCTGATTCCATACAAATTTTTGGATTATTTGCTCCAGCTCTTTGAAAAATAACTGGTGGAATTTTGATCGGAATGACATTAAAAGTAAAGATTGTTCTAGGCAGTAGAGACATTTTAACAATGTTTATTCTTCTGATCCAAGAGCATGGAAAGGTCTTCCATCTTTTTG
The DNA here is from genome assembly GCF_964662115.1 of Mustela nivalis. Lineage (NCBI taxonomy): Eukaryota > Metazoa > Chordata > Mammalia > Carnivora > Mustelidae > Mustela > Mustela nivalis. The sequence goes on along the minus strand of NC_139028.1, from coordinate 89,399,465 downwards.
TGTCTTCTTTAAATTTTTTCATGAGTGTTCTGTAGTTCCTCAAATACAGATCCTTTACCTCTTTGGTTAGGTTTATTCCCAGGTATCTTATGGTTCTTAGTGCTATAGTAAATGGAATCGATTCTCTAATTTCCCTTTCTGTATTTTCATTGTTAGTGTATAAGAAAGCCACTGATTTCTGTACATTGACTTTGTATTCTGCCATGTTACTGAATTTCTGTATGAGTTCTAGTAGTTTGGGAGTGGAGTCTTTTGGGTTTTCCATACAAAGAATCATGTCATCTGTGAAGAGAGAGAGTTTGACTTCTTCATTGCCAATTTGGATACCTTTTATTTCTCTTTGTTGTCTGATTGCTGTTGCTAGGACTTCTAATACTATGTTGAACAAGAGTGGTGAGAGTGGGCATGCTTGTCGTGTTCCTGATTTCAATGGGAAGGCTGCAAGCTTTTTCCCATTGTGGATGATATTTGCTGTGGGTCTTTCATAGATAGATTTTATGAAGTTCAGGAATGCTCCCTCTATCCCCATACTTTGAAGCATTTTAATCAGGAATGGATGCTGGATTTTGTCAAATAAAGAGCTCCTCAAACTCAACACACACAAAACACATGATCATATAAAAAATGGGCAGAAGATATAAACAGACACTTCTCCAATGAAGACGTACAAATGGCTATCAGACACATGAAAAAATGTTCATCATCACTAGCCATCAGGGAGATTAAAATTAAAACCACATTGAGATACCACCTTACACCAGTTAGAATTGCCCAAATTAGCAAGACAGGAAACATGTGTTGGAGAGTATGTGGAGACACTCTTACACTGTTGGTGGGAATGCAAGTTGGTGCAGCCACTTTGGAGAACAGTGTGGAGATTCCTCAAGAAATTAAAAAGAGATTTCCTAAGACCCTGCAATTGCACTAGTGGGTATTTACCCCAAAGATACAGATGTAGTGAAAAGAAGGGCCATCTGTACCCCAATGTTTATAGCAGCAATGGCCATGGTCACCAAACTGTGGAAAGAACCAAGATGCCCTTCAATGGACGAATGGATAAGGAAGATGTGGTCCATATACACTATGGAGTATTATGCCTCCTTCAGAAAGGATGAATACCCAACTTTTGTAGCGACTTGGACGGGACTGGAAGAAATTATGCTGAGTGAAATAAGTCAAGCAGAGAGTCAATTATCCTATAGTTTCACTTATTTGTGGAGCATAACAAATAGCATGGAGGACAAGGGGAGTTGAGGGAAATTGGAAGGGGAGGTGAACCATGAGAGACTATGGATTCTGAAAAACAATCTGTGGGGTTTGAAGGGGTGGGGGTGGGAGGTTGGGGGAACCAGGTCGTGGGTATTAGAGAGGGCATGGATTGCATGGAACACTGGGTGTGGTGCAAAAACAATGAATAGTATTACGCTGAAAATTAAAAAAAAAAAAGAAAAAAAGGAAACAAAAACATTTCTTTGAACCAGTCTACTGATGTTCTATATTCTAATTTATTTATTTCTATTTGGATATTATTTCCTTTCATCTATTTTCCATGGAACAATTTTATATATATTTTAAAATAATTGACTTGAATGTTTATTAGTTCTTCTTCTCAATTTCACTTTTAATAAAAAAAGATGAATAACATTATGAATTAACCTTTGAATATAATTCTAAATTATACACTTTCACTGCTTTCTAAACAGCTATTGATCAGATATTTTTTTTCTTCACATGATATAATAGTATTTGGGGAGAGAGAATGTGTTTTGTTTGTTTTAAGGATTTAAGGGGAGCTCCCTGCTCCCTACTGAGCAGGGAGCCTGATGGGAGCTTGATCCCAGTACCCTGGCATCTAGGCCGTAGCCTAATGCAGATACTTAAACAAAAACAGACGCTTAATTGAGCCACCCACGTGCCCCAAGAATGTGTTTTTTTAATAATGTTATTGGAGTTGTAAATTTAAACTTCTATTTATATCTAGTTTTATTCTATTATTTTCCACAAAATGTGGCTTTTTAATTTTCATTTTAAAACTGTATTTAAGTTTACATTGTTAGTATGTGACAAATACTACAAATGTTCAAAGAATTTTTGAGAAAGATATTTTTTGCTAGTAGGCTACAATGTATATAAATAAATAATACTAATATTTATTAGTTATACCAGTCAGATATTTCATATCCTTATTTGTTACCCTAGAAAAATTTACTGGGCGGTTTATCTCTGTTGGTCTTGTAATGATGTCTCTCGCAATAATTGTGTTTATGTCAGTTTCTCTTTGAATGTCTAAAAAGTTTTATTTGATTTTTTTCTGTTAGCATTGTTATTTATGTCATTGTTATTATAAAATGGTTATTTACTGACTTTTACTTCAAATTCCACTGTTAGTTACGACACTACCAATTTTTCCTGATTTTTAAAAATCTTTTGAAGTGATATTTAATCTTACTAAATTCCTTTTTGTCTCTTATTTTATTTTAGATGGGCCATAAAACATGAAGGGACTAATAAGCCAGGCCAGTGGAAACATTCCAGAGTTGAAAACCCACTCTGGAACAAGCTTACCTACATGTGGCCAGTTCTTCCCAGTGGACAACTTAATGAGGTTGTATCTTTAGTATAAGAGGTGGTTGTTGAGATTTTCTTTTAGGCCCAGTATGTGTTCAATTTTTTTTGAAAATTTCCATGAATCTTTTAAATTATATTTGTTAGATGCAAGAGATCAATTAATTCTGCTTTCGTACCAATTCATTAGAAAGATGTATTTAAATCTCTCGTTATGAAAATAACTTATTTCTTCTTGTAGTCTGTCAAATTCATTAGAAAGATGTATTTAAGTCTTTCATTATGAAAATGAACTTATTTCTTCTTGTAGTCTGTCAAATTTTACTTTATATATTTTGAAATTTAGTTCTTAGACACATACATATTTAGAAATATTATTTCTCCCTAGTGAATTGAAACTTTTATCATTATGTAGAGACTCTTCTATCTCTAGGAAAAAAATCTCAGTTATGCAATATTAATAGAAATAAGCCAGCTAATTATTATTATTATTTGCTTAATATATCTTCTTTCCATTCTTTTATTTCTATATTTTTATATCTTTCTGTTAGAAGGGTCTCTAATAATCAGCAAATAGTTAATATAAAAACAATTAGCTGACAAACTTTATCTCCAAACTAAAGGATTTGGTCTTGTCTATTTATTGCCTTAACAGATATATTTAGATTATTATTTGCTTTCTATTTGTCCTGCCTTTCCTATGTTTCTTTTTTTCTCATTCTTATGTTCTTTTAGATTGATTTTTTTTTCTCTATGTTTGGGAAAAAAAATTCTACTAGTTTGGAAATTGTACACTCCATTTCAATTTTTTTTGTTATTACTTCTTTTCCACTCTTTTTTTGTTATTACTTTGAATGTTGCAGCTTGCATATGTAAATGATCAAAATCTAAAGTTAACAAATGTATTTACTCTTCTCCCAAATAATCAAGAACATTAGAAAACCTTAACTTCAATCATATGATTTGTAACAAGTGCTATTATTGTCATGAATTTTATCTTTTTGTATGTATGTATGTATGTATTTATATTATCATGTTCAATAAGCCAGCATATAGTTCATCATCAGTTTTGATGTAGTTTTCAACAATTCATTAGTTGCCTGTAACACCCAGTGCTTACCACCACACGTGCCCTTCTTAATACCCATCACCCAGCTACCCCATCCCCTCATCCCCTTCATTCTGTAACCCTCAGTTTGTTTGTTGGAGTCCAGAGTCTCTCATGGTCTTTCTCCCTCTCTTATTTCTTCCCTTTCAATTTTCCCTCCCTTTCCCTATGGTCCTTCATGCTATTCCTTATGTTGCACATATGAGTGAAAACGTATGATAGCTATCTTTCTCTGCTTGACTTATTTCACTTAGAATAATACCCTCCAGTTCCATCCATGCTTGATACAAATGGTGGGTATTCATCCTTTCTGATGGCTGAGCAATATTGCTTTGTATATATGAGCTACATATATACAAAGCTACATATATATATATCTACATATATATATATACATATATAAGCTACATATATACATATATCCTTGAAAGGGATCTTAGCACAAAACAAACACATTAATCAGTGGAACAGAATAGAGTCCCCAGAAATGGACCTTCAACTGTTCAGTCAACTAATCTTTGACAAATCAGGAAAGAATATCCAGTGGGAAAAAGACAGTCTTTTCAATAAATGGTGCTGGGAAAATTGGACAGCCACATGCAGAAAAATAAAATTGGACCATTCTCTTACACTGTACACAAAAATAAACTCAAAATGGATGAAGGACCTAAATGTGGCACAGGAATCCATCAAAACCCTAGAGGAAAACATAGGCAATAACCTCCTTGACATTGGCCACAGTGACCTCTTTTAAGACATGTCTCTAAAGGCAAAGGAAACAAAAGCAAAAATAAACTTTCAGGAATTCATCAAGATAAAAAGTTTTTGCATAGGAAAGGAAACAGTCAACAAAACTAAGAGGCAACCAAGGGAATGGGAGAAGATATTTACAAATGACATCACAGATAAAGGGCTGACATCAAAGATCTATAAAGAACCTCTCAAACTCAACACCCAAAAAACAAACAATCCAGTCAATAGATGGGCAGAAGACATGAACAGACACTTCTTCAAAGAAGACATACAAATGGCTAACAGACACATGAAAAATGTTCAACATCACTAGCCATCAGGGAAATACAAATCAAAACCACAATGAGATACCACCTTAGACCAGTTAGAATGGCCAAAATTAACAAGACAGGAAACAACAAGTGTTGGTGAGGATGTGGAGAAAGGGCAACCATCTTACACTGTTGTGGGAACGCAAGCTGGTACAGCCATTCTGGAAAATAGCATGGAGTTTCCTCAAGATGTTAAGAATTTTATTGTCTTAAAAGCGTCCACAAAATATTAAATTGTTATGGGTAGCAAATATTTATTTAGATTTGGCCCTGTTTTTCCTCTTTCTTATTATAATTCCTTTTTAAAAAATTTTTTTTAATTTATTTGACACAGAGAGCCAGAGAGAACAAGCAGGGGGAACAGCAGAGGAAGGGGAAGCAGGCTCCCCAATGAGCAGAGAGCCTGATGCAGGACTTGATCCCGGGACTCTGGGATCATGACCTAAGCCAAAGACAGATGCTTAATGGACTGAGCCACTCTGGCACCCCTTCTTATGTCTCATTTCTTCCACCTGTGATTACTTTCTTTCAACCTCATATACCTTTCTTTTAGTTATTTGTAGCAAACTCTTTCAGTTTTTACTTATATGAAATTGTCTTTTCCCTTCCTTTATATAAGGTATTTTCACATAGAAAATGGAAGATGTCATCACAGACTTCTAACATCCATTATTGCTATCTGGTAGTCATCTATCATTTTAATTGTTATTCCTTTGAAGGGTAATCTCTATTTTCTCTGACTGCTTTTAGTATCTTTCCTTTCCTTTGGTATTTTTCAGTTTCACCACAAAATGTCTGAGAGAGGATTTCTTTTTATTGTTCCTGCTTGGGCTCCTGACTCTGTGGATTGTTATCATGCATCATTTCTGGAAATGTATCACCCATTTTCAAATATTCTCTCTCTTATATCCTCTCATTCCATTTTTTACAGAAAACTCTGATTATGTGTAAGCTAAAGATTCTTATTTTGACCTCCATATCTCTTAACCTCTCTTTCATATTTTTCACATCTTTGTCTGTTTATGGTACATTTTTGCATCATGCTTTCAGGCATATTTATTTCAGATAATTAATTTTCTCTTCATCTTTATCTCATGTGTTTTAAACAAGTGAGGGTCAGGGGTACCTGGGTTGCTCAGTGGGTTAAAGCCTCTGCCTTTGACTCAGGTCATGATCCCAGGGTCTTAGCATCCAGCCCTGCATCAGGCTCTCTGCTCAGAGGGGAGCCTGCTTCCTCTTCTCTCTCTGCATGACTCACCACCTACTTGTGAGCTCTCTCTCTATGTCAAATAAATAAATAAATAAATAAATAAATAAATAAATAAATATCTTTAAAAAAAAAACACAACAAAACAAAAAATGAGTGAGGGTCAGCCTGTATTATGACACTCAATGAAGATTATTTTTCTCTTCTCTAAGAGAAAATGTTTGAGAAAGTCTAGTTTACTTGCAGCCACCTGGAGGGTATTATTTCTGGTTTGCCTTTTCCATGAAATTTAGCCTGTGACTCTTGTTTTATGAGGAGTTTTCTGTTAGATCTCCCACCTTGACTAGGCCCAGAAATTTGCCTCCTGTGTCCTTCCCCTGCAAGACCATGGAAACAGAAACTCAAGTTTATTGGGGTTTGTCAAATTTAATAAAAATAAAATCCAGTTTCAGGACTCCATTTACCTCTCTGGGTCCCTAGTATATTTTGCTTTATTGCTATGTCAATGATGCACTCTAAAGATTTTTTAAAACGATTTTCTCCTGATTTTTTAGTTGTTTTGTCATGTTTTCTGGGTTCAATCAAGTTTTCTCTTTCCCCTTAAATCATAATTTCCTATGCCTCCTTGCTGATTAAATGAGTCTTAGCACTTTAGTAAAAAGATAGATGGAGTCTGAAACCAAGAAGTCATTACTTAGGCCCCAAAGATGTTCTTATATTTAGACTTACATTTAGATGTTCTTATATTTAGCAGTAAAGCAACAGTTTAGATAGCTGAGTTTCACAGAGTGAGAAAAGAGTTCTTCAAAATACCAGAGGCTCGGGGCGCCTGGGTGGCTCAGTGGGTTAAGCCACTGCCTTCGGCTCAGGTCATGATCTCAGGGTCCTGGGATCTAGTCCCACATCGGGCTCTATGCTCAGCAGGGGGCCTGCTTCCCTTCCTCTCTCTCTGCCTGCCTCTCTGCCTACTTGTGATCTCTCTCTGTCAAATGATTAAATAAAATCTTTAAAAATAAAAAAAATACCAGAGGCTGAGGGTTGGGCACCCTGACCAGTGGCTAGGTGAATTATGTGTCTGAGACTTGGGTTTGTAACACTAGAGAAAACCAACATGGAGCAAAGGATGGGAAAATGGCACTGAGAGACCAATAGACCCAGAATAAGCCAAAAAAAAAAAAAAAAACAAAAAACCCAAAACTGTGAATTTCACTAATTGTAGATTTTTCTCCAGAGGTTCAGGGAAAACAGAGTCTAAAACAGAGAGAGCAGGCAGGATAATTTATACCTTAACTGGTAGTGGTCAGATGCCAGCAGGTTTCCCAGTGGCCAAAGACCACAAGAGGCACATACTTAGAGGCCTCGGAGGATCAAGGCCAAGTACTCATATATAGACCATGGACCCCTATTCCGAGCGTATACAGTTTGTTGAATTTTCATCTACCAGAAACCACACTGGGAAGCAGAAGGAAGGAGGCATATTCCTAAAAAAAAAAAAAAAAAACAAAAAAAAAAACCAGTTCTGGTAAGAAATTTGAAACTTCAATTTGACTGAGTTTGTATACAAAAGGATATAGCTTAAAAAAACAAATAAAAAATGCTGTTTTAAGTTGGAAGAAACTGGAACACCTCTTATTGGAATATCAAGTTTTCACCATCCAGTGGAGTGGGAGGTAGACAGGGATGCTTCACAAGGAAGTATTCTTTCTTATATAGGAAAAGAGAAAAAAATTATAATTATTGCAAATTTCATTGCAGATATTGTGCTTACATTTTCAAATTTCAGTATATAAATAAAGTAATTTGGTTAGTTAATTAAATGATGTATGGTAATTATATTAGGAAACCTAAGTTAACTTGGTTCCTTTAAAATTTACCATTAAAAAGGTACATTTTTGCTAATGACCTGAGATTTGACAACTAAATGGTTTAGGAATAGAAATGGACTACTCCAAAGTTCTATTGCCATTCAAACAGAATAATAGCTTTTGGGTGGAGGGATAAGACTACCCCAACAAAACTCTGGTCCTCACTTTTAAACCAAAGGAAAGGACTAAGGCACTAAATTAGCTAAAGTAAGACAAATAGACCATGTATTTCAAAATGACTCAGCCTGAGTACAGTTACTTCTTGCCATGTCTGAGGAAGAGAAGAAAATACTTACCAAGCAGGGAACTCAGATAGTTCTTACTCAGATACAATCTGTTTAATTTAAAGTCTGGATCCATTCTATCTGAAGAAACCATATTTTCTTCCAGTCCTGTTTCTACAGAATGGATTTTTTTAAAGCAAAAAGATGGTATTATCAGTATATAATGAAATGCAATTAAAGTTTTACTTGAAAGAACTTTCCAGGTAAATAAGCTGCAGTTAGGAAATGTGACCTTCATGTTGTGGGGATTCAGAACATTTTGGTCACTATAAGCATATGTATTACATTTATTACAGATTTAATCTTCCAACATTACAACTTAGCTAACCGTTATTTATAATTCTCTGGATCCTTGCCAACATCGGTTGTTTCCTGTGTTGTTGATCTTAGCCATTCTGACAGGTGTGAGGTGATATCTTTTTGTAGTTTTGATTTACATTTTCCTGATGATTAGTGGAGATGAACATCTCTTCATGTCTCTGTTGGCCATCTGTATGTTTTCTTTGGAGAAATGTCTGTTTATGTCTTCTGTTCACTTTCTAACTGGATTGTTTATTTTTTGGGGGGGTGTTTTCTGGGTGTTTTAGAAGTTCTTTTTATATTTTGAATACTAACCCTTTATTAGATATGTTTGTAAATATCTTCTCCTATTCCATGGGTTGCCTTTCAGTTTTGTTGATTGTTTCCTTTGCTGTGCAAAAGCTCTTTGTTTTGATACAATCCCAATAATTTATTTTTGCTTTGTTTCTCTTACCTTAGGAGACATATCTAATAAAAAGTTGCTACAGTTGATGCCAGAGAAGTTACTGCCTGTTCTCTCCTAGGGTTTCTATGGTTTCAGGTCTCACATTTAGGTCTTTAATCCATTTTGAATTTATTTTTGTGTTTGGTGTAAGAAAGGGGTCCAATTTCATTGTCTTGCATGTTGCTGTCCAGTTTTTCCAACACCATTTGCTGGAGAGATTTTTTCCCTGTGGACAATCTTTCCTGCTTCGTTGAAGATTAATTAACCATATAGTTGTGGGTTTATTTATGGGTTTTCTGTTGTATTCCATGATCTGTGTGTCTATTTTTGTGTCAGTACCATACCATTTTGATCACTATGGCTTTGTAATATAACGTGAAGTCCAGAATTGTGATAACTCAAGCTTTGCTTTTCTTTTTTAAGATTGCTTTAGGTATTTAGGATCTTTTGGGGTTCTGTACAAATTTTAGGAACATTTGTTCTAGTTATGTGAAAAATGCTGTTTATATTTTGATAGGGAATACATTAAATGTGTAGATTGCTTCATGTAGTATAGAAATTTTAACAATGTTTGTTCTACCAATTCATGAGCATGGAACATCTTTCAATTTCTTTGTGTCATCTTCAATTTCTTTCATCAGTGTTCTATAGTTTTCAGAGTACAGGTCTTTTACCTCTTTGGTTAGGTTTATTCCTAGGTATCTTATTATTCTGATGCAATTTTAATTGGGATTATTTTCTTAATTTCTTTTTCTCCTGCTTTCTTATTAGGGTATAGAAATGCAACAGATTTCTGTTAATGAATTTTGTATCCTGTGGCTTTACTGAATTTACCAATTCGAGCAGATTTTTAAAAAGATTTTATGTATTTATTTGAGAGAGAGAGAGAGTAGCAAGAGAATACAAGCAGGGGAGAAGCAGACTTGGGGAGCCTGACATGTGGCTTAATCTCAGAACCCTGGGACCATGACCTGAGCTGAAGGCAGATGCTTAACCAACTAAGACACACAGGCATCCCATTTCTAGCAGGTTTTTGGTGCAGTATTTTAGGTTTTCTACGTAGAGTATTATGTCCTCCACAAACAGTGAAAGTTTTGCTTCTTCTGTATCAATTTGGGTAACTTTTATTTCTTTTTCTTGTCTAATTGCTATGGCTAGGACTTCCAGTTAATGTGACAGCAGTTTTTTAATGAGAAGGCTATTCTGCCCCATCTCTCCCATTTATCCAGCTCTAGTTTCATGATCATTTATGTCTAAAACTCGTGCAAATGTTGATTTTCTCTGAAATGCTTAATATCTTTGTTGTAAAAGAGCTACAGGTAAGTTACCAACTTACTTCTTAAGTTACGCAAATCCATTCTTTCACCATCCCTTACATTAAGTGAAATCTTGAATAACTGGAACATCCCAAATGAAACTATATAATGAGTTTGTCATAACATATTTCTTTCCAGTAGTTCTAGTAAGGGAGAGTGGTCTGATGTTTCTCCATTCATAATAATAGATACATGTCTCTATAAATACTTTATGGTCTGCCCTTTGCAACTTAAATTCCATACAGGTAAATGGATCTCAGTGAAGGCCAGGAATATGGAAAAGCTTTATTAATTCAAATTTTGCTTGTTTAGAAGTGTGATAAGTTAGGTTCATTGTATGCCATTGTTATGAACATGTTTACTAAACAAAATATTATATTATTATAAAGAAAAAAACACTAAACTGGCAAGGACTCTACTCATGAGATTTTTAAACATTTATGTATACTGCTTTCTCCTAATTAAATACAATTAATGTTATTTACTCACTGATTTCACAAACAAATTAGGACATTATATTTGGATGCATCTCAGAATATTTAATTTCCACAAGCTTCAGACTTTGTTTATAACTTATCTAAAGTGCCTTTTTTGTACTATATGATTGATTTTTCAATATAATTGTAAGATTCTAAAAACTTTTTGAGAAAATAAATTAGTAATTTTTTCATATTATACTAGCTTTTAAAAAATGGTCTCCTTTTCCATAAACGAATGGCCATGCATCTTGGTCTGTATTAGTCTAACAGGCCAGCATGTCTCCCGAACCCACCTGTAACTTCATCTTTGTCATGTCAGTTAGACACTGTTAGGACAGTAGAACAACTCCTGTAGTGATAGTCTGAGCTTTCTGCCTATGTATTCTGAACTTCTACTTCCTCTGGGTATTGGTACCCATATCCCCTTTAGGAAACTTCTTCCATTTATAGTTCATGTGGATTGTGGTGTCTTTGCCTGAGCTCCTCAGAAGACAGAACCTGAGGGAAATGGCTTATGTGCTACTCCCTTATTAGGATGTACAGTCTCAGGGATAAGCAGGAAAGGAAAGAGAGCCAATATAAGAATGTACTATCAATCTGTCCTCCAAGAAGCCATTTAAACAGTGATCTTCTGGAGGAGAAAAAAGAAAGAATTTATCTGTCAACTTCCATCTCTTTTAGGTCAAAGGTTTGCCCAAGTTTACACAACAAGAATGATGGGTCAAAAATTCAAATTCAGAAAGTCTAACTCTACAGCCCAAGCTCTTTGCCTCTTCACAGGATGCTCTTCTGAATGTTAGTCAGTGATAAGAGTGAAGAAGAAAATAGAAGCAAAGACTGGGTGTAGGGGATGTTGTAGGGAGCAGGAGAGGAAGGACAGGATTTGCAATTTTTGATTGACCTGGGAAAGCTTCATTGGTGATACTTGAGTAAAGATCTGTAAAACAAGCAGCTCTTTAGGGCAAGAACATGCCAAGAATTGCAAAAAAAACCTGAAATGGTGTCTTTGAGGAACAATGAGGTAATTATGGCAGCAGCAGTGTGAGTGAGGGAAAGAGCAGTGGGAGATAAGATGAGAGAGAAAAGTTTGGGTACAGATTCTGCAGAACCTTGTACACCATTTTAAAACATTTAGCTCTTATTAATATGGGAAGCCATTGGAGGCTTTGGAGTCAGAAGTGATGTGCTCTGACTTAAACAATAGTAAGGTCATTGCGATAATGGAGTAGAAAGGGGCTGAGGTGGAAGTAGGAATAAGTAGTTAGAAGGGTTTTGCAATTTGTAGGTGAGAGAAACTAGTGGACCAGGGTGGTGGAGATGATGAAGAGCAGATGGGTTGTAGATATATTTTGAAAGTAGAAGCAGGTTTTGCTGATTGATTATGTCAAAAACAAACAAACAAACAAATAAATAAATAGAAAAAGCCTTATATTGAGAAATCTAAATAGACATTTTAACTCATGAGACAAAGAAGAAATCATGATGAACATCTAAAAAGGAAATACTGTAGTGCTCGTTTCGGCAGCACATATACTAAAAAGGAAATACTGTATTTACAATCAAAGCAAAATGTGTGAGATACAGCTAAAGCATACTTGAAGGAAATGTATGAACTTAAAATACTTAAATTACAAAAGAAAAAAGGCTAAAAATTAATGTGTTAAGCTTCCAATTTGAAAGGTTAGGAAAATAATAGCAAAATAAACTCAAAGAATTAAAAAGAAGGAAATAGGAATTATAAGAACAGAAACTGATACAATATTTGATACATACAAAACAGAATAAACAAAGTAAAAAACTCATTTTGAAAACATTAATAAAATGGATATATCTGGCTACACTGATTAAGAAAGAAATGGTAAAGGTAAATAATACTAAAAATAAAGGAAAGATAAAAATATAGATACTGAGAGATTAAGAAGATAATAAGGATTAGTAACTTTGTGCTAATAAATATTATAATTTAGATAAATAGAATGGTCAAGTTCACACACTTAAGGAACTTAGGATGGAATCAAGATTCATTATGGAATGACTCTTCCGTAAGGAAGCCCATAATTGTAGAAGAAACAGAATCAATAGTTAAAATCTCCCCACAAAGAGAACACCAATATCAAATGGTTTTATTGGCAAATTCTACCAAAGGTATAAGTAGCAAGTTTTTCAGAATAAAAAAAGAAGCAACAGTTTCTAACTCATTTTTTGAGGCTGGGATAAACTTAATACTAAACCTTGACAAGGTGCATATAAGAAATAGAATGTTAATTTCATTTATGAACATACATGTAAAAATCCTAAAGAAAATAGTAACAAGTTGAATTCAGCAATCTATAAAACAAGATAATACATTGTGACCAATCTGGATTGGTCCAGGAATGCATATTAGTTTAACATCTCAAAAAAATCAATTAATATAATTAACACATAGCCAGTGAAAGCATAAATAATCATATGAGCACATCTCAATAAATGCAGAAAATAGACCCTTTCGTGATTCAGTGGACATTCAAGAAAAAAATCTTTTTTTTTTTTTAACATTTTATTTATTTGACAGACAGAGATCACAAGTAGGCAGAGAGGCAGGCAGAGAGAGAAGAGGAAGCAGGCTCCCTACAGAGCAGAGAGCCCGACATGGGACTCGATTCCAGGACGCTGGGATCATGACCTGAGCTGAAGACAGAGGCTTTTAACCACTGAGCCACCCAGGCGCCCTCAAGAAAAAAAATCTTAACAAAATAAGATTGATAGGAAGCTCTGCAGAACATTTATATCCCACACAGACTGTTAGAAAACTAAGCAAGCTCTTGATCCATTCATCTGTTGATGGACATGTAGGTTCTTTCCATAGTTTGGCTATTGTGGACATAGCTGCTATAAACATTCGGGTGCACAAAAAAAAAAAAAAAAAAAAAAAAAAGAAAACTAAGCAAGCTGATTTATAAATGTATATGAAATAACAAAGGGCTAATAAGAGCCATTTTCCAAAGAACAACAAGGTGGGGTAGTTGCCCTATTAGATATCAAACTTTAATAGATATAAATGTATTATAATCAAGGCAGCATTGTACTGCGCAGGGTAGGGAAATCAACAATTGAAGAGAATAGAGTGCATAGAAACAGATGTACACTTATATGGAATTGTGATATTTTATAGAGTGGTCATTGCAGTGGGGAATTAACTGCTGCCAGAACAATTGTTTTGCAGATAGAAAAAAATGAAACAATTGAGACCTTGGCTTAACAACATCATCTCTGATCATCTGTTCCTTCATTTACACTTCTTCCACAAATATTTATTTTTGTGACTGGCCATACCATCCACCCAGTTGCTCAAACTACAAACCTGGGAACAATTAACACTTCCCTCTCTTTATCCCTGTCCTTTTACTTACGTTTCCTTTACTGCCCTAACCCCTATGGAGACTTCAGCTCCACTACATGGCATTTCTTTTTTTTTTCTTTTTTTAATTTTTAATTTTTTATTAACTTATAATGTATTATTAGCCCCCGGGGTCCGGGTCTATGAATCACCAGGTTTACACACTTCACAGCACTCACCACAGCACATACCTTCCACAATGTCCATAACCCCACCACCCTCTCCCCACATCCCTCCCCCGGGGCAGCCCTCAGTTTGTTTTGTGAGATTAAGAGTCTCTTATGGTTTGTCTTCCTCCCGATCCCATCTTGTTTCATTTATTCTTCTCGTATCCCCCAAGACCCCACATTGCATCTCCAGTTCCTTATCAGGGAGATCATAAGGTAATTGTCTTTCTCTGATTGACTTATTTCGCTAAGCATAATACCCTCTAGTTCCATCCACATCATCGCAAATGGCAAGATTTCATTTCTTTTGATGGCTGCATGGTATTCCATTGTATATATATATCACATCTTCTCTATCCATTCATCTGTTGATGAACATCTAGGTTCTTTCCATAATTTGGCTATTGTGGACATTGCTGCTATAAACATTTGGGTGTACATGCCCCTTTGGATCACTACATTTGTATCTTAAGGGTAAATACCCAGTGGTGCAATTGCTGGGTTGTAGGGTAGCTCTATTTTCAACTTTTTGAGGAACCTCCATGCTGTTTTCCAGAGTGGTTGCACTAGCTTGCATTCCCACCAACAGTGTAGGAGGGTTCTCCTTTCTCTGCAACCTTGCCAGCGTCTGTCATTTCCTAACTTGTTAATTTTAGCCATTCTGACTGGTGTGAGGTGGTATCATATTGTGGTTTTGATTTGTATTTCCCTGATGCTGAGTGATGTCTGTGTCTGTTGGCCATTTGGTGGATGTCTTCTTTGCAGAAATGCATGAAATTCATGCATTTGCAGAAATTCTTCTTTGCAGAAATTCATGTCCTCTGCCCATTTCTTGATTGGATTATTTGTTCTTCGGGTGTTGAGTTTGCTAAGCTCTTTATAGATTTTGGATACTAGCCCTTTATCTGATATGTCATTTGCAAACATCTTCTCCCATTCTGTCAGTTGTCTTTTGGTTTTGTTAACTGTTTCCTTTGCTGTGCAAAAGCTTTTGATCTTGAAGTCCCAATAGTTCATTTTTGCCCTTTGGCGATGTTCCTAGGAAGAAGCTGCTGCACCTGAGGTAAAAGAGGTTGCTGCCTGTGTTCTCCTCAAGGATTTTGATGGATTCATTTCTCACATTTAGGTCCTTCATCCATTTTGAGTCTATTTTCATTATACTGCATTTCTAAGTTAGGTTCTTCTCCTCTGTCATCATGTCATACCCAGTACTCTGTTGCTATTGTATTTATACTACTGTAATTGCCAGTTTATTTCTGAGTAAATTTCTGAAGATTTGCTGGAAATTCGTTGTGGAAGAGTATTCTGTCTAGTTCAGTTTTATTTCCAGTGTCTAACACTGTGCCTGGAATATAGTAAACCATCAACTGATATTTAGAAAATGCATAAATAAATAAATAAATGAAAGAAAGATACACAGTAAGTGAGTTCTGCAACTAAAACATAGGAGATCGGTCTAAGTTCTTTTACCATCTCATTTTGGTTTTTGGAGAGTTCCTCAAATGTATTCTTCTTTGCCAAATAGATCTAGTTTAAGATAATACTACATCAGGCTATGATAAAACCACTGTTCATAATTCTCCACATTGATTAAAGATACTTCACATACAAGCAAAAATATCCCAAGCTAATTCGGTTTTATCTTTTTAGAATGTTGATTCTCTGAAAGGAACTAAGTCTTCTATGTTGTGACACAACACAGGTTTTACACACATTTAAAAAAACTACTAATCTTAAAATTGTTCCTTTTTAATTAAATGAGACATCTATTAGAATTGTCTGGAACATCTTAGATGATCCCCAATACATTTTTTGATGCATGAATGAAAAATTAAAGGTTTAAGTTATGTGGTTAATTTATTTTTTATATCTAGAAATGACTGTTCTTGCTTATCATCACATTCTTGTCATTTCTTTCTGAAGGAGTTTGATTGGCCAATAGAAGGACTGCTTATTCCAAACAGTCCTCCCATGAAGAAATCTATCTGTAAGACCCCAGAGCTGTGTGTCCCTGTGAGGCTCAGAGTTCTACGGAATGGAGACAAGAATAAAAACAGAGCCTTTGTTATAGTTGGTCCAGACATCTCACCTGGACGGAAAATACAGTAAGAACATTTTGCTCATCCTTCTCATTTCTAATTTGTACAAATTTTTGTCTTCTCTATGGATGTGTTTCTGGGAGAATTCTGTGTTTATTTTTAAAAAGGGATCCCAAGGTGCCTGGGTGGCTCCATTGGTTAAGCAACTCTTAATTTTGATTGAAGTTATGATCTCAGGGATGTAGGGTCCTAGGATCAAGCACTGCCTCAATCTCCTCACTCACTGGGGAATCTGCTTGAGATTCTCTCTCTCTTCCTCTCCCTTTGCTCCTCCCTCTATTCACTCTTTCTCTTAAATAAATAAGTAAATCTTTAAAATAAATAAATATACAAATTAATTAATTTAAAAAAGGGCTCCCATGTTGATATTTGGAGATCAAAATACAAACTGAGATTTAATTAAAACTTGTCAGGAACTTAATTTTAACTCATCTGGTTGAAGCTAAGCACAGGAGAAAATAATGAGTTAGAAATGGGTAATTCAGATATAAAAAAAGTTCTGGGATCAACGTCTATTTTGAATTAGCATTTTGCTTGAGTTTTATTAATGTGTTTCAAAATAACTGAATTCATAAATTGCTTCTTACAGATTATATAATTCCTTATTTAAATTATTATTGTACATTATTATTTACATTCAGATCTTTGGGATATTTAACAAGTGAATGTAGTTCTCAAAATATAACTTCATGTAATTTATTTCTCTGCCTTGGAATAACATTTTAAAAGCTTATCATTCTAGAAAAACATCAATCTGCTCTTTAGCTTATGTTATAAGTTGGCATAAAATCTTCCCATGAAGCCAGAATTTCTCCAATATTGGAGAAAAATCACTTGCTGTATTTTTATTACAATTTATGACAAAAGAAATCGCAGACCAGTGCAAAGCTGTAATGTAAAGAATGAGTTAAATACATTGTTTCTCATATTATTAGCAGTGATGTTAATGTTACCTCCTGACCTTTCTTTTGAGATGTTTAGAATATTTGAGGCTGCTGATAATCGTTTAATATTACTTTCTTCACATTGATTAAATATACTTCATACATCGCTGAACAATGAGTAACATTCAGATCGGCTGTCCACTGAACTGCCTGTAAAGATGATAAAGTAAAATATTAATCTTGAAAGTAAAGTCAAGCCTGAAATTGAAATCTTTGACGCATACATTTCATAATTAGCTCGTTCTGCTGAATGTAAAATGTGAGGGTAATGCCCTTAAAGTAGCATATATGACTTTTTAACATCCAAAGTTAATAAATAATTTTTGTCCCTTCCTCCATTTATTTTTTCACACTATATCTTTCACTGGGGCTCAAAATTATATACAGATTTTATCTTTTCCCATTAATGTTTTATTTATTTATTTATTTATTTGACACAGAGAGAGAGAGAGAGAATCACAAATCAGCAGAGAGACAGGCAGAGAGAGGGGGAAGCAGGCTCCCCGCTGAGCAGAGAGCACAATGCGGGGCTCAATCCCAGGACACTAGGATCATGACCTGAGCTGAAGGCAGAGGCTTTAACTGAGCCACCTAGGCAACCCCCATTAATGTTTTAAAATGCATAGTTCAATCAGGTAATCCAAACATAATTTGAGAGATTTGTTAATTTGGACAACAGTTGCACCAGAAAGTATGTGAAACCCTCTGATCATGGAATGGTTTGCCCTAATTAATTAAGTATTCACTTTGTTCACTACATGAATTAATTATCCCCCCCAAATTAAAGTACGCTGGCATATACTTGACATTAAACTCTTCTAAAGATACATTAATTTTTCTTGGTCATTTCAGAAAATTTTCTACAGAATCAATAGCATTGTTTGGCCCAGAGCTGTATGTAAATACTGGTTAACAGAAGGTTCAAATGGGAAGAGTTTTGGCTAACATTACAGGGCAGCTGCATTTCCCAGTTCCAGAGGACACTTTTCACATTATGTTCTATACAAACAGCATCCCAGAGTTGTGCAAAGTAGAAGTCCTGCTGTGCTACTTTTCATATAGCCAAGCTAAATATTTTCTCTTTCAGAAGAAAATAATGCTAATGACAGGAAGGAGTACATTACTTGTATTAACTTGAAACTTGTTTGTAAGAAGAAAGATAGCTGGGCTATTTCGTGTCTTTACAAGCAAAATCAAGCTAGAATGATGAAGTACAGATCCATTTTAACCAAATCTTGCCCTGGTTGCATGCTGTCCTTTAGTTGCATAATGATTCATTCTAGACAGTTTTAAGGGAAATTTGTTGTTGCTGGTTCCTCTATCTACAAAGCCAAAGGGAGATCAGATATCATTTGTTTGTGATTTAGCCGATCATTACTCTTGGTGAGTAACAAGATCTTGTCAGTTAGTCTTGAACAGCGGCTGTCAAATTCAAATAAATTAAAACCATTGTGATTTCCAGGTGAATTTCATCTCTCAGAATAGCAGATTAAACAAGGAGAATTTTATTAGTGACATTTTAAGGAATTTTAAGAGGAAAGGCTCAATATGTAGCTATGTGATAAAGTTTATATTTTTACATAATTTTAACGAGTAAGTTATTACTAAGTTATGATCCCTGGACTCTCTTAAGCACCTAACTATAGCTTTTAAGGCCCTTTGTGAGCTGTTCCTGCTTATTTTTCTAGTTCTATCTCTTATCAACACTCTCTCCAATTCCCACTCCTGAACCCCTGCCACTCATCAATACCTTCCATCTGCCTTAAAATAATAGAGGTGTTCTGAGAATGAGTTCGTACTTCGTTTCTTGATGATGACACTACTCACCCCTGAATAAGCTGAAGCTTCTATGTTCCCCATTGCTCTGATCATGTGGGTTTTTCACCAGCATAACTCCTACCACTCTGTGTTGTGATTATCTGTTTATGTTTCTGCCCATGAGACAGGACAGCAGTGATGTGTTATTCATCCATATATGTGCTTTCTGCTATGGTCTGGTCATGGAAACAGACAAAATGTGTGTCCTCGTTAATCAAGGCACTAAGCCATTTTATTTACCACAGGATATAGGGCCCACAATAGGCCCTAAATTAGTGCTTATTGAATTTACTTATTTATTCACTACACTTGATTACCATTTTTTGTGAGTGAATAACTATATTTGACCTTTTTTTTAATTCAATAAAATACAGAGATTCTAAAAATACTCCAGATAATTTTCTAACTTGAAAATTTGAGCAGATACATATTCCAATTAAGCATTTTTTCTATGATCATTATTTTTTTTTAATTTTTTAATTAACATACAATGTATTATTAGCCCCAGAGGTACAGGTGTGTGAATCACCAGGTTTACACACTTCACAGCATTCACCATGGCACATACCTTCCCCAGTGTCCATAACCCAACCACCCTGTCTCTACCCCCTTCCCCACCGCAACCCTCAGTTTGTTTTGTGAGATTGAGTCTCTTATTTGTATGACTATTATTTTTTTAAAGATTTTATTTATTTATTTGACAGAGAGAGACAACAAGAGAGGGAACACAAACAAGGGGAGTCGGAGAGGGAGAAGCAGGCTTCCCGCTGAGCAGGGAGCCCGATGTGGGGCTCGATCCCAGGACTCTGGGATCATGACCTGAGCCCAAGGCAGATGCTTAATGACTAGCCATCCAAGCACCCCTCCATGACCATTATTAATCACTTTACTGTTTAAAAATTTTTAGGTTTGGATTAATAACCTAAATAATATGTGAATAAACATATGAATATGAACAATATATAAAAAATACAGGCAAAATGAATGTAATCTCTGCAATTTCTTTAAAACTGATAAATCCACACCTCAGAATGTTCAGCATTTTTCAGAGGATTAAAATACTGAAAATTCATTTTCTTATATAAATAATTGTTCATAGTATAAATGTTTATAAATGCAATTTAATTGCAATAGTTTTTGAAGTCCTTTTTTAAATGTTTTTTTTTAATATTTTATTTATTCATTTATTTTTAGAGAGAGAGAAGAGAGTGGGCAGAGGGGCAGAGGGAAAAGGAGAGAGAGAATCCCAAGCACACTCTGCGTTGAGTATGGAGACCTACCAGGGTTCTCAGGACCCTGACGTCACCACCTCAACCAAAATCAAGAGTCAGACAGTTAACAGACTGACCCACCCAGACACCCCTGAAATCCTCTTTTTTTTTTTTTTAAGGAGACATTTTATTTTAGGACAAATAATAATAAGTTAGAACCTTGTGATTCTTTCGTGTATGTAAAGATAAAAGCTAATTGATAACATATACTGACATATCAGTCAAATCTTGGACCATTTGTTTCAGAAATGTTGACGTTAAAAGGGAAAAGAACGTGAAAAACCACATTACTAACTATTTTGAAACAGAAACAACCCAGACTGAATTTCACCAACTTTTGGAGAGGTAAATACTTAGTATCTTAAATGCAAAGATGTTTTCCATTCTAGTGCCTGAATAATTATATATATATTATTCATATAACTCTCTCTCTATATATATAATTATATATAACACACAATACAAAATACATATGTATCTGCATAAGGAAAATGTTGTTAATACAATGATTTTGGAGTTTTTAATCTGTGAAATATATAAGCTGTGTGAATTTATGATACCAGTGCTAATTAATAAATTTTTGCCCAAAATGTCAAAGGCTGGCAATTTCCCTTAGCTCCTGAAATACCAACTCTGTAAATATAAATTATTCCCATTAAAAAAAAAAACCACAATTGTATAGCACTTTTCTTTGGTTTACATCTGTTTGAATTGAAATCAGTACTTATCTACTTTAAACCAATTTTTAAATGTCATCAACCTATATCATATTTGTGAAATATGTTGTAATTTTCTTTTGATCAATATTTTCCTACCAAAACAAGAATTATTCCCATAGAATTTGATAACTGTTTAAAGGTAGACCACCAGGTATAAATGTTTTGGCAAAATATGTCTTATTGAATACAGGGGGCAATCTTACATAATATAAGGAAATTATGCTAATTTTAATTAATAACTAGCTCCAGACAGTTTAGATTATCTTTTTTTGGTGGTGGTTCTTCCACCTCCAAAGCCAAAAGAAGATCTAGTAGTGCAATAAGCACTATTTTTCAACCATAAATATGAAACTTTTAGTTGATATTTTAAGTTTTAGGAAGCATGGTATTGGAAATACCACTGTATTAATGGTCAAAGGGATTGATTTTAAACCCAGGTTTGCCATTAACTAACTGGAAAACTTCAGCAAAGTGCTCCCCTTCTCTGAGTTCCATTTTCCTCTTTGTAAAGCAGGATTGGATGAAGAGGTAAGAAGAGAGCACCAAAGAATTTAATTCTTTTCAGTATCTGTTTTGCATCAACGGGTGTCAGATATTCTACTGGAGATTGAAAGGGAGGGGGGCAAGACATCCCTTGCTCTTAGGAAACTCCTAAATTGTTGGGAAGTCATTGTGCTTAGGGAAACTGCCAGAAAGCCTCAGAAGGCAGTATTTAATTGTACAGAAGTGAAAATAATCAAGGGATCATTTTATAGATGACCAGGAAGGAGGAGGAACCTGGTGAGGGGCAGCTGTTAGGGAAGTCCACACAGAGAAGAGAGAAAATGAGAGAGACCTAAAAAGACAAAGATACAATGCAAGAAGATAAAGAAAAGAGGATCGCATGTATCCATAGCTTTGGTACATTTTGCCACAATATTGAAATAACTGGAAGGCTGTACTGGGGCTCCTGAGGTGGGTCTTCTTGCTAATGATCGGGAGAAGGAAGTCCCCACTCTTAACGAAACTGTAGCGATCTGCAGACCTGGGAGACAGACTTGCTCCTTTCCACCCCTGCGCTTTTGTCCCAGGGGATCCTGGGTTGTATTGAAATACAGCACCCAAGGTACCACCTCCACTTGCCACTCCACCTCCACTCTCGTCCTGACAGAGCACGAGATAAGACTGGACTTTTCTGGACTCCCTATAAATCGGAGTGGTTGCCAGTCCTAACTCCTGGTGTGCAAGTCAGAGGACCTTATTCATAGGACCTTTGCCTCCATGTGGTGGAGAAATCCCGGACCGTTTGCTCAGCACCTCAGCCTCAGTCTCCTTGCTATGTAAATCAACTATCTCATTATTCTATGATGGTGGCCTCTTGGGGGGACCCTCTAGTGCGTGAAGGACTCAGATTTAGGTTTGAATTTCAGCTCTCCTCCTTGTTAATATGCAATCTTGGGCAAAGAAATTAACCTCGGCTCCGCTTCCTCATCAGTAAAATGGGCCTCTCAGAAATGATGTGAAAGAGAGTTGGGGTGCCTGGGTGGCTCAGTGGGTTAAAGCCTCTGCCTTCGGCTCAGGTCATGATCCCAGGGTCCTGGGATCGAGCCCTGCATGGGACTCTCTGCTCAGCGGGGAGCCTGCTTCTTTTCCTCTCTCTCTGCCTGCTTCTCTGCCTACTTGTGATCTCTGTCTGTCAAATAAATAAATAAAATCTTTAAAAAAAAAAAAAAAGAAATGATGTGAGAATTAAGTGAGAGTAGCTATGAAATGCTCATAGTGCTTGATCCATTTTGATAAAGTGCTGCTGACTGGTTATGTTCCAGGCACTTTACAGATATCCATTCATTTAATCTATAAAATATCACTGTGAGATAAGTGCTACTATGTCTTTTTATTGATGGGGCAAATGAGGCTGAGAGAAGTTAAAGGACTTTTTCAAGTTTACACAACCAGAACAGGAGATGTAGAATATGAACTCAGGCAATCTGACTCCACATCCACATGCCTCCTCAGACACTTAACGGCCAGTTCCTTTCTTCTCTCTCCATTTATGTTGACTGGCATGTGATCAAGTTGGAGGAATTAAATAGAGAGGAAAAGGCTTATCCCAATCCTCTCTAAACCACCTCCATGAGCCAATTAAATTCAGCACTATTAAAACCAGGGTTTCAAAAAAGGAAGGGAGATTTACCAACCACCCATTCCTTCTATTCTCCCACTCGTTGTCCTAAAACAGGATATTCCCATAGTCCAAATATTCTCCAGGAAAATGTGAGTAGGAGCAGATATGATAATGGTAACTCTTCTTAGGTCATGCTATAACTGCCTGGACCCACAAAGATATCCATTTTGGGAAAGTAGAAAGAATCAGTTTGGGTCTTTGGACAGCAAAGAAAGATAATCAAGCACATCTTGTGGCTGGGGGTTCAGTCTTCTTATAGTTCCTTTCCATTCCCTCCCTACGAACTCCTGTGGTCCACCAACTTCCAGAGCTATGACACAAGAGGCAGAGACTTAGGTCTCATTGACTTATTTCCTTCTAAGACCTCTCAGAGAAATGGAGAGCCTAATTATCCGCTCAATTGCTTTATCCCATCTAAGGAAATAAAATTGAGAAACAGTCTTCATATAGTTTAGCCTTCCTGATCAGCATAAATTCACTTCTAATTCACTTACTATAGACAGTATATTCTAATGTAAAATATATTTAGCAAGAATCCCTTATTTTCTTTGTTCCAAAGGTGGGATCATCTCAACAGTCTTCTCAACAGCCCCATCACATTCCTTTATCCATCCCTCCTCTTCCCTTGCAATTTGGCCTCCTTACTACTCTCCTGAACCGGCTGTGTAACTTCCAGCCTCTCCTACTTCAGTGTACCTTCCACCTGTCCTACAGCTAACTTTCCACAGAGCAGATCTGATAAAACCACACCTCTACTCTTCTACCTTCAGTGACTTCCTGCTGTTTATGGGCTAGAGGCCTGTTTCTTAGCCTGGTATCTTAAGTGCTTTGCATGGGTTCCTGTCTTCTTTTCCAGCTTCACCTGGCTCCTGCTCTCGTCCATAACTCAGATCCAGCTATACAAAACACCTCTAGGTCCTAATCCTTCTTGATCAACTTTTATTCATTTGAAAAGGCCCAACCCAAATGTCACTTCCTTCCATAGGTGTTCCCTGGAGAATCAGTCGTTTTGTTTTTCCTGTGTTCTCACAGCTCCTTGGCTGGGTGCCTATGACACGACCCACTCCTGCATACTATACTTCAGTTGTTGACCTGTCTCTCCCCTAACAAGAGAGGGAGCCCCTCAGGGAACAAGAAAACAGTATCATTCATTTTGATATCTACAGGGCAGGCCAAATGCTTGTTTGGGGTCTGGGGTGTGGAAATCACTGTTGACTGGTTCGCCAGGGTAAAAGTTACTGTTTGAAAGGGAATTAAAAGGCTGTGGAGATCACTTCTAGTGGAGGGAGATGAGAAACTGCTTGGTGATGGATATGACTCTGGGGAGAGTAGAACTTCCACAAAAAAAAAAAAAAAGCCAAAGAAAGTGTTTTAGGTAGAAGGAAGAGCATGAACAAAGGCACACAATTAGAAAGTGTGCAGCATATTGAAGAAGGAAAACTCAATCATGATATGCCTACTTATTTGTTGATCATGCCTGGCACTGTGCTAAGCACTTTTCAAAATCAACCTTCAATCTTCACTAAAACCCTAGAAGATAAGAAATTGAGGCTTAGAGAGGTTAATTTGCCCAAGTCCCACAGCTTGGATGGGGGGGAATGAGTCTCCAGAGGGGTCTGATGGGCTCCAGGGCCCACCTCTGGGTGGTCTCACCAGTCTGCAGCAGGGGTGGGCACTGATGGTCCAGACCCTTGATTTCTCACATTTTCTCTCCTCTCTGCCAGAAGCCCTCTATCTACAAGCTCAATTTTTGTGTCTCTTACTACAGGTGCACTGAAATTTTAAATTTACCTTCTGCAGCTCGGAGATTGTTCAATGAAAAAGGAAAAGAAATCTTTGCCTTAAAAGACCTTCAAAGGGATGAACTGGTAAAGACATGAATGTGAAACTGGAAATATGAGCCATACATACAACTGAAAGACAAATGTTTTAACAGACAGGACTTCCCAACACTAACTGCTTCTCCCCTTATTTTCTCTGAGTTAGCCTTACTCAGCAGCCCTCAAAAACGCACGCCAACAGCTCAGGGTTGAGAGCTGCTGCCAGGCATGATTTTCAGGGCTTTCTCAGAATAAACTCATTTAAGGATCAGGACGACCCTGTGGGATGGGTGCTGTCATGATCCCCACTTTAGAAATGAGGGTGGAAGCTAGACAAGACCGGATTATTACCCACTTCTGATTTCTGTCTCCCACTCTGAAAGGCAGATCCTCTCTTCTTTTTGAGGCTTTCAAAGTGTAGTTGTTTAGTGTCCTTACTAAATGATAATTTCACTCTTCCAGAAAAAAATTACATCTAGTGTTTCGCACAACCTACCTGGGTGGCTGGAGATGACTGAGAAAAAGGACTTGAGCAGTCAGTCTTTTCTCCCATTTATGGAATTTGAGATATCAGCCCGAAAAGAAAACTTGCCTGACCGATGCCTGAAATTCTTTGAACAGAGAACCGAGCTCACACCATAGTAGAAGTACTCAGTTCAGGCCCTGAATGTAAAGACCCCTTGAGCGAGTCTTAAACCATAGTACTGACGACTAATAGCAGAAGCAGCATGGCAGAGGGGAAAGTCTGTGTTCTTGGAACCTGGGGAGATCTCTTGAATTCTAACACTGTCACTGCCAAGGTTTTAGTTTGTTGGTATTTAATTTTTTTTCTTTGCTTTTGCTGGTGTGTTAGCTCACTGTGTTATTTCAGAAAGAACGCAAGGTAGATTGCATTTAGACCTAAGATACAGAAGGATAAATTTCATGGAAGGATAAGTAGATGGGGCCACCAGGGCGAAGGGAGTATGAAAGGATGGAGCCAAGAGTGACTGTTACCAGATTCCATGCATTTGCTCGAAACAAACCTGTCACTGTTCTGGGCAGCCGACGCAGAGACAGAAACATCAACAGTTACGTGTGTGTCCAGAGGGAAAAAGGAAGCCTGTTGTTCAAACAGAAGAAATTTTTGAGAAAGTTTTTCCCAAGTCGTCATACAGCGGTGTGTATAAGCACCATTGTGGGGCCACGGAAGAGCACCGAGTGGCATTTTTCTTCCTACTGAGTGTTCTCAATACCTCCCTCTATTTTTTTCTTACTTCGAAGAAGTACGAATTCATTGAAGAAATAAATATAAGCAGCATGAAGAACAGCTATCATCTATCATCTCAATGTCTAGAAATAGCCACATTAATATATTACAAGTTCATTTATACCAGTGGTTGTGTCCAACTTCTTCTGCAAAAGATCAGTTAGTAAATATTTACAGACCATATGATCTCTAATGAAACATCAGCTCCTGCCATTGTGAAGCACAAAAGCAGTGACAGACAGCGTGGAAATGAGTGGGCATAACTGTGTTCTAATAAAACTCTATTTACACAGACAGGCAGCAGGCCAGATCTGGGCCTCAGCCATAGTTTACAGAGCCCTAATATCTACCTACCTCCCTTCCCCCCCTCCCTCCTGTCCTTTCTTTCTTTCCTTCCTTCAAAAAATTATTGCATAAAACTTTAATTTGGAAAAATTTTAGATTCACGGGAAGTTGCAAAGGTAGTATGGAGAAATACTCTTTTTTTTTTTTTTTTTTTTTGATAGAAAACCCTTGAGATCCTTCAAAGTTGCTACATTCACCAACAGTTTTCCCTTTTTATTCTTATTAGTCCATAGCATCATGGTTTGTTTAACCATTTGCCTATTATAGGACATTTTGTTTGTACTTTTGGCTGGGTTTGGTTATTACTGATAACACTGCTATGAACGGTTGTACACGGGATCAGAGATTCACTTCTTTGCTAGGTATATGCTTCATGTGGAGAACACTGGATCAATCCTGATGTGTCCACTGCTCAGCAAAAGAAGCAAATCTTCCTGAGGAACTTAGCATCAGATATTTCTAAAATCCAAACTTTCTGCAGTATACGTAAGATAGAGGGTAAGCATTAGAATTATTTACCATAATATATGTGGCCAAGATTAATGCTTGATTCTGCTTTTTTAAAAATTAAATTTGTTGAAATAGGTTGTATTTCACTCCTATATCCTGCTGTTTAGCTCTTTAGACAAAATTATATATTTAACAGGATTGCATATTTTAATTCACACTACACTTTGGATGTGTAAAGAAAATATAATTTATTTTGTCTTTAACAAACCAGGAATTCTTTGTTTTTTGTTAAGAAAAACAAAATTTCCAGTCAGGTTTAAATTTTGTCTCATCCGTTAATTTAAACAGTCCCTTTAGGGAAATCTTTCAGATTCCCCAGTCCCCAGAGTCTCTCTTTAGTTCCTCTCTCAGATGGAAGGGAGTCTTGCTTTCTGAGTCTTGGTGACTGATGTCCATGGCTGGGTGACTGTGTTCCATTCTTTTGGCCCAGGCAGATGCCTCCTGCCTGACTCAGACTCTACACTGCTCCCTTTGGCCCCCCTGAAGTCTGGCTATGGCTGAGTGTTCATCTCTGTTCTTACTACAGTTCCCCTTCACCCCTCCTTGACAACCACTTCTGGAAAGCTCTCTAGCATGACTCTCAGCAAGTCTTGGGTCAGGGCTGCATGCCTCAGAAACCAGATCCAGGCTGACAGGGCTGTGCCTCAGGTTGGAGTAGTGAGGGCAACTGGAGAGGTGACTTGTCTCAGGGTTCTGAATAATGGCCAGTGTCCTCCATGTTTCCTTGGTGTAGCTTAGATGCCCGAAGGGAGGCCTGTAGGGGGAATCATGACATCCAGCACTGGTTTTCCGCCTTCCTCTAGCTTCTGTCTCCCTCAGGCTCAGAAAGGGTGGGTTTTCCCCAAGTCAACCTTGAGGTTAAAGCTTTGATATGCTAAATGGGAGCTCACAGAATTTAGAAGAATCCTAAGTCATGATAGTGTCATCCTGATTTACACAGCCCTTGTCTTATGGTAGCAGGCTGTGCTTGAGTGTCATAACTATCTTCGTACTTTTCCTTTCCTTTGTAACCTTTCTTGTCAGCTCGTGGTCTTCCTCCTTCCCTTAGGCCTGCCCCAGGAAGGACAAAGGTCCTATACATAGAAAATCAAAAGGGAAAAATCATTAATAGAATTT
Source organism: Mustela nivalis (assembly GCF_964662115.1). NCBI lineage: Eukaryota > Metazoa > Chordata > Mammalia > Carnivora > Mustelidae > Mustela > Mustela nivalis. Next base: position 89,371,231 of record NC_139028.1, on the reverse strand, counting down.
AAAACTTTTCTCTATTACATATATTGAATGCTGTACAGTAAGTTTGGCATTTGTCTTTCAAGGCATTAGGGACTTCAGTGAGGAATCTGGGATCCTGGAGAATGATCTAGAGACATATATCTAAATAATATACCCATTTGAATGCTTAGAATTTACAATAACTAACATTTTTTGGAAAGATGTATCCTTTAGTACCTTTTTTTTTCTTTTAGGCATTTTTAAAATTGAAGGGTAATTACCTATGTTGCTATATTTGTTTCAGGTATATAACATAGTGATCTGATACGTATATACACTATGAAATGGTCAGTGCCATAAATCTAGTTACCATTTGTCACCATACAAAGTTGTTTTAATATTATTGACTATATTCTCTATGCCATATATTGCATCCCCATGTCTGGCCATTTTTATAACTGGAAAATTATACCTCTTACTCTCCTTCATCTATTTCATTCATCCTCTATCCTTCTGACAATTATCAGCTTGTTCTCTGTATCTATGAGTCTGTTTCACTTTTGTTTTATTTGTTTTGTTTTTTAGATGTAAGTGAAATGTACGTGAAATAATACAGTATGTGTCTTTTACTGTCTGACTTATTTTGCTTTTCAAAATACCCTCGAGGTACCTCCATGTTGACATAAATGGCAAGATTTCATTTTTTTTTTAAAGATTTTATTTATTTATTTGACAGAGAGAGATCACAAGTAGGCAGAGAGGCAGGCAGAGAGAGAGAGTAGGAAGCAGGCTCCCTGCTGAGCAGAGAGCCCGATGTGGGACTCAATCCCAGGACCCTGAGATCATGACCTGAGCCGAAGGCAGTGGCTTAACCCACTGAGCCACCCAGGCGCCCAAGATTTCATTTTTTATGACTGCATAATATTCCATTATCTATATACCACTTCTTTATCCATTCATTCATTGATGAACACTTAGATTGTTTCCATGTCTTGACTATTATAAATAACACTGTGATGGACATAGGGGTGCTTATGTTTTTTTCAAATTAGTGTTTTCATTTTCTTTGGATGAATACCTAGAAGGGGAATTGCTGGATCATATGGTAGTTCTAGTTTCAATTTTTTGAGGAACCTCCATATTGTTTTCTGTAGTGGGCACATCAGTTGTATATTATCAATGTGCACTAGGGCTCTCTTTCCTCAGCATCTTTTTTTGTTGTTGTTTGATTTTGTTAATAGACATTCTGACAGGTGTGAGGTGATATCTCACTACGATTTTGATTTGATTTGATTTGCATTTCCCTGATGCTTAGTGATACTGAGCATGTTTTCATGTGTAGGTTGGCCATCTGTATGTCATCTCTGGAAGAATGTCTGTTCAGGTCCTCTGCCCATTTTTTAATCAGATTGTTTTTAGATATTGAATTTTATGAGTTCTTTGTATATTTTAGATGCTAACCCCAATTTTAATAATTTTGACTGCAAATATCTTGGGGGGAATGATCTACAAAAATTAAGTGAAATACAGTTTATTAAAGAGAATATCAGTGTTCTCTAGACCAAATAGCTGAAAATTATCTCCATTCTTATTTTAACATGTGTTTTCCAATTCCTAGTGTTCTGCAATCATAACTGATATGTCTTTGCAATCTGTGCATTTCTGCTCAGCTCTTGTTTTAGAAGTCCAAAGTGACATTGTGTCTGGAGCCAAGCTTGCTGTGCATAAACCTGTAGCAATTTTTGGAGAAGAGAAGCAAATGATAGGACCAAAGGAAAAGCAAATGCAAGAAAATGCTTTAACAACAGAAAAAGCTTCCAGTGAAATTCTGTAAGTAATCAGCATGGCCAGAGAAACTACCTGGTTCCTCTTTGAACTTAGCTTATTAGCTCAGTAACAGCACAGAGCCCGTGCAGGGAACTCGTGCCACATTTGTGATATGGATGTCAGGTGAAGAGCTAGGATTTATTTATTTATTAAAGTTTATTTATTTATTTATTTATTTGACACAGAGAGAAGGAGAGATCACAAGTAGGCAGAGAGGCAGGCAGAGAGAGAGGAAGAAGTAGGCTCCCCCCACCACCCCGAGCAGAGAGCCCAATGCGGGGCTCCATCCCAGGACCCTGAGACCATGACCTGAGCCAAAGGCAGAGGCTTGAACCCACTGAGCCACACAGGTGCCCCAAGGGCTAGGATTTAATTAGTTTTCTGGCAAAAAGATGGAGCTGGAGCTTCAATGTTCAACCATCACAATGATCTACTTAGAGTAATTTTATTATATACTACTATTTTTAAAAGACTAGAATTTTGGGGCCCCTGGGTGGCTCAGTGGGTTAAGCCACTGCCTTCGGCTCAGGTCATGATCTCAGGGTCCTGAGATCGAGGCCCGCATCGGGCTCTCTACTCAGCAGGGAGCCTGCTTCCTCCTCTCTCTCTGCCTGCCTCTCTGACTGCTTGTGATCTCTCTCTGTCAAATAAATAAATAAAATCTTTAAAAAAAAAAAACAAAAAAGACTAGAATTTTGGAATTGCAAATTATTTGAGGAATTTATCATGTTTTGTTTCCATTAACATCAACTCCAGGAACAATTAAATTATTATAGGTTCAAACCAGATGCATGTTAAAATACAGTCGTCATCCTGGGTCACTGAAGTGGTTTCCAGATTGTTCTCTCTTTTCCTTTTCTACTCCTTCCAGTTCACCTCGAAGTTCCATCTACAGACAATGGCCTTCCTAAAACATAACCCTTTTTGTACAGTTCTTCAGTAGCTACCTACTGCAGATAGAAAAAACATTTACTCTGTAGGCCCTAGCCCTTCTGACCTGAGTCCAGGCCCTTCAGGGACCCTCATTTGCATCCCAGGCCTACCTCCACTCCACACTTTTTCTTCCTGACACGCAAACTCAACTCCAGCTCGGCAACCACAAGCGGCCACTGAATATGGCATATTCTGTTTGTGCACCACTGCAGGCCTCTGAGCCCCTTGTTTCTCTGCACCTGAAGTGCCCTGACTTGCCCCGTACTCATGTGTGGAATGATTCGTCATCGTTGAAATCAATCATGGTAGTGATTGTATGGAGCACTGTTCTTAGCAGTACTTCTCCCCCCACCCCTGTAATTCCTTGTGGGCAAAACCCCTTGTCCAGCTTGTTCTGTGAACACCAGGGTAGATGACTTTGATCATCCTATACTGAATAAATGAAGGAACAATTGAATGGTTTTCCAAATTCTAAAACCATATATAGATAGTCAACGACCCTTGTGATAACAGTGAAAATTAATTTACATGTCATTTGAAGCTATTTTACAAACCATTTTAAAAGACTGCTTCTCTCCTCTATTGTAGGAACATCAATTTTATTTTAGGAAACAAACCCCTTAACCTTGATGAGTAATTCATCTGGTCCCGTGTCTTGACATTCACAAATGCACCAGAAGGCCTTTTTCAGAGAGAAATGATTTGGCCTACATGGGTCTATTCCTCAATGGCCAGAGAATTTCTGAAGAATGTATCATCTGGCCTCTGAGTTATTAGACTGCCCATGGGAAAAAAGTAAACCGAAAGTGAGAAAAACAGAAAGAACATCTTTGAGAGCAAAGATCCACATTGTTCTAATTTTTAGATTTCTTCAAGGCCTGGAGTTCTTGAGTCCACTCAAAACAAAGGGCAGGAATCTCCCGCACATTCCAGGCAGGCTCTTTTGATGCCATCTTTTGTTGAATACTCATCGTAACAGAGAGATCACTACTTCGCAAGCAGCCTTTTTTTTTTTTTTTTTTTTTCCCTTTTTAACGTATAATGTATTATTTGCCCCAGGGGTACAGGTCTGGAAATCATCAGTCTTAACACATTTCACAGCACTCACCATAGTACATACCCTCCCCAATGTCCATAACCCCACACCCCCCAGCAACCCTCAGTTTGTTTTGTGAGATCAAGAGTCTCTTATGGTTTGTCTCCCTCTTAACCCATCTTATTTCACTTTTTCCTTCCCTATCCCCCAAAACCCCCGACCCTGCCTCTCAAATTCCTCATATTAGAGAGACCACATGATAATTGTCTTTCTCTGATGGACTTATTTTGCTCAGCATAATACCCTCTAGTTCCATCCATGTGGTTGCAAAGGGCAACCAATTTCATTCCTTTTGATGAGGCAGCCCATTCTAATATAGAAATTATTTAGAACATCTCTGTCCTGTGGTTTCCTTTGTTTCTGTTTATACTCTTCCTCTTCTACTTAAAAGTCCTTAAAATATGCAAAGTTCATCATCATCAGGCTACTGGTTTCTCTCTTTTCTGGGCTAGCTTTCACTAGTTCTTTGAGACACTTCTGATGACTCAATCCTAAATCATCTTAAGTTACAGAGTCACTTGAAGATTTCCCCAGAATTTCTCAAATTTGTTTGTTTGGAAGTTTTACTTATTTGAAAAGTGGGATGATTTAAGGAGGGCTATCCATAAAGCAAGAGGGTAAACACAGATCTAGAATGAACCTTTTTGATAGTTGGATTCTGTGCAAGATTTCTCTTAATAAAAATAAGCAAAATAGAAAAGAAACTCTGGAAGCACTCACCTCAGCTTTGCTGCCTTGTGAAAGAAAGGACTTTTTTTAGCATGGAGCTCAGGGAGAACTTTCCTATTTCCTTACAGAATTACAGGCAGGCCCTGCCCCCTTCTTAAGCCTTTTCACTTACTACCTTTCTCACTCACTTTATACCTGGCACAATAGTGTCTTTCTGTTCCTCAAATGAACCAGCATATTCTTGCTTCAGAACCTCTCTATTTATTCTCTTTGCCCAGAATGTTCTTTCTCTAGAAGCTCACATGGATGGCTCCCTCCCATTTTCCACATCTCAACTCAAACATTTTCTCTCAGAGGAGACTTCTCAGACTCCATTGTTTAAGTAAACCCTACCCCACGCTGGCTAGTTTCTATCACAATATCTTGTTTTATTCCACTTATGGCACTTATATTATTTATTCATATTTATTCACACTTATATAACAGACTTGTCTGTTACATCTCTTCTGACCACTAGAATGTAAGCTCCAGGAACTTACAGAACCCTGAGAACTTACCTGTCTTGTTAATCACTTAGAACTCTGTGCCTATCATATAGCAGATGTTCAAGAAACATCATTTAAAAGAATGAGTGACTATGGAATGATTAGGTACATGAGTGAATGGAAAATTAATGAATTCATAAAGCAAGGTATATTTAAAAAGGGCTGTTCACTTTAGAACAGCTAGACTATTTCATTTGCCTGGAAGCCAAAGAGAATACAGATAAATTCCAAGTTAGAAAATTAAACATCTGGACTTGGAGGAAAAATCTTGTTTACACCTTGCTGAATGTGTTGTAACTAAGAATGATAATTTCCTTCTCTGTTTTTCCTCGAAGAAATAAAGTTGGTGGGAAAGCTGTGTTTTTTATTTTTAACACTAGATGGCACTGTTGTTTTTTAACTCCTGGGAAGATTTTTAACTTGAGCCAGCCGCTTGTGCACAATTTGAATGAGGCAGCTGTTACCCTCCTATTTCATATCCACGTATAATACTTGTGTTACATTTGAAAAGTGTATGGGCTGCTGTGCCAACACAGGAATTGACCTCAAAGATTTTGGTAATTTATATTGCTTCCAGTTATATCAATACTAGGAGCACCTTGACGATCGCCGCCTACCCACTCCCCTCCAGCTTTATTTACACATAAGCATGTTAGACTGCTAGAATATGCTCGCTGCTTTGCCTGTATATTTTCCTGCCTTGAGTGGAGCAGTCTTCATATTGTGTTGTGCTCTCTTGGAAGCAAATGTATTTCAACAGTGCTCTAGAATATGATAGTGATAGATCTGCATGGTGGCTAAGCTCCTGTTCACGTCGTCATTGTAGTAAGAAGCCAGAAGGCTGATGACTCAGTTATTCAAACTATGACTATTTAAGTGTTTTAGTACCTTATTCTCTATCAAAAGTTTGCACGTCTGTGCCGATGCTATTTGAGCTTCCCTAGATTTAAGAGGAAAAGTTACGTTAAGATTTCTTAACATTGTCTAATTAGTAAACTTTATGAAATGCAGTAATCTAGGCTGTCCTGTTCCAGACAGAATTATGACCCACTTCTGGAGTAGGCAGAAGGAATCTCATTACACATTCATTATGAATTTCTTAAACTACCGAGCAGTCTTAATCTTGCAGGGCTTTTTTAGAGGAAGGAAGGGGCAAAGGGAGAGGGAGAGAGAATCTTAAGCAGGCTCCATGTTGAGTGTGGGTGGAGTATGATGCGGGGCTCAATCTCACAACCCTGAGGTCACGACCTGATGTGAAATCAAGAGTCTGATGCTTAACCGACTGAGCCACTAAGATGCCCCAATCTTGCAGTTTTTGAAATATAATACATGGCCCCATTTTTCCCTGAATAGATAAAGATGAGTGCTGTTTATTATGTAATTGGGGAATTTTATTTGTAGCCTTATATTAAAAGATCAAAATTATGTATTAGTGGGAGGTGGATTTGCAATGTTAGGCACCATAATAGAAATGTGATTTACAGATTCATCAACATCCTTTAGGATATGATCAGACTATACCTCAGAGAAAATTCTGTGAGTAAAAATCAGAAGTCTTAGACTTGTGTTTACTTCTGTAGAGATTCACATGCAAGAGCCCATCTCCGAATGAAAGCTTGTCACACACTTCTCAGGTATGCCTGGCAGGAAACTCCTCATGACTTTGATGAGGATGACAGTCTTCCAAAGAATATGGAAGAAGAACTCTTTGAAAATGTTGAACCACAGAAGAAACACAGGTAAAAAGTTGCAAGGAATTCTCATTGGAGATTTCTGCATGGTCTTAGATTTGCTCATTTTAGGGCGAAATGATTCCTCAGGGTTTGCATTACTGTTAGCCGCCATTTATATTAACATACACATTTATGTCTTGGGTTTTTTACTAAGTGTTTGCAAGTATCTGTGGGAAGGCCCTTCTCCCTTTAGTTTATTTTGTGCTATGTAATATAATTTCTTGAGAGCTTGTTTGGAGGTTCTAGCAGGGGAGCGCAGCTACTCGTATACCCTTGACCGAAGAACGCTCCTCTCCTCTCTCAGGGAAGGTTGTCCTCTTCGACCAAGCGCGCAGCTTCGGGAGGGACGCACATGGAGCGGTGAGGGAGGAAGGGGACACCCGCCTAGCCAGCCAGATCAGCCGAATCAACCCCGGCGATCAACGGGGTGACAGATGTCGCAGCTAGATCGCCCTCACGTCCTGTAATATAATTTCTTGTTCACTGGTGTGTCTTTTATATTAAGCAGTAAGCTTATCCACCTTTGCCTCTTAATAACTTAACATAAAGCCTATGTATTTGTTGAACAAATATGTGAATGATCTTAAGAATAAGCATGTAAGATGCCCTGATGTCTTTAAGAAACTAGTAAAATGTAGTTTCTTCCTTTTTAACTGTATTTTTTTCTGGTCAATGTCCAGTGAAATAACGGGAATTTATAGTACTTTATATTATTTCATAACCTTTAGACATTTGCTTACCATTATAGCATTTTGTATAAATCAAACGGCTTTGGCATTTCAACAGTTAGCATTGCCCTATGCACATACTAGGGGCTTCATAGATATTTATAAATTAACTTAATTGACAATGCATTGTGATGTTTAATATATTTCATAAGTCTGCATATTGCCTTAAGCTCCTTAAGCAGGAGATTCCTTTAAATTAACTTATTAGCATATCATTCTCTTTTATGATATTCTATGGGAAGATTGAAAAATTTGGAGAATGGCATTCTATTTGCAGGGAGACTAGACTGAGGCTAGAAACAACCCTGATTTGAACACCTTTGTTTTTCCCATTTCTACCTGGCCCTCTCCTTTTCCCATTCCTTTTCCCTTTAACTAAATTACCTCTTCAACTCAATTTCTTTTTGCTATGCTGATGAGTTTCTCATATTCTCTTGGATGGACATTTATTCCTGTTACAGAATAAACTCAGAATTTTGCTCTTTCCATCTGCTTGGCCCTGCCAGGCGATAGCGGTGCTGCTGTCCCAAGGGTGATGCCTCACCAGGATCCGTGCATTCGGTTTGCATCGGGTCTCCCAGTAGCAGAGCTTGCAGTCTGCAGCACACTGAGTGCACAGGACATTTTTCGGCCTCTAATGGGATTTTCTTTTTCTCAGCCATTCTCCAAAGCAGAGTAAGTTGCAGAAGCTTTGCCGCCAGCAGTTTGAATACAGAGATGGGCAAATTATAAGCTGTGCTGCTCCTCAGCTAGTTTTGGGAGTTCGAGGTCTTGATCTGCGCTCAGGCACAGAGGTAGTTTTGGTGGAGAAAAAAGCAGATGATAGTCATCAACGATGGATGCACAAGAAAGACAGCAGGTAAACCCATTATACTGGGTGTCAATATACCAAATATATGAATGGCAGCCTAAGAGATCTGGTATGGTACCTGCAGAGTAGGCAGGAGTATATGTGAGGACTTTGGATTTTCTATTGAAGGTAGCCAATGCTTTTTTAAAATCCTACTTAGAGAAGAAAAAGAGAGTGAAATCAAATGTAAATGCTCAGTAGTCTATACACAAGTTATCCACTGTCGGTTCAGATAAGGAATGTGAAATCTGACCTACTGGATTCATAGTTTTAACTGGCTATGGAAATTAAGAGAAAACTGGGCTGCCATCTAATTCTTTTTTTATGATCAGAAAGGATCAAGTAAGAACTTAAGGAGTCCCCATTTTAAAAAATGGTGCAGTATTTTTCAGTAACTCAATCTCCTGCCCCTCCTCACAAGCACGCTTTTCCGCCATTCCTTATTTCCATCAAATAACCAACGGATACGGCTTCTGCCTACACAGTGAAAGTGAATTCTTACCTTAACAAATATATCAATCCAGTCTAACCTAATGGCTGGCCCTTGTTTGGATCCAGATTCAAGCCGACCACTCTCAAAAGTTATTTCTAAGACAATTAGAGGAAAAGCCTGGGTGTCAGATGATACAAAAGAAGTCTTACTAATTTTGTTGGGTGTCTTAATAGTTCAATGGCTATGTTTAAATAAAGAAAAATTCTGACCACTGGGATATATATTGTAGTATTTACAGATAAAATGAAGAAGTAGGTCAGACTTGCATTAAAATACTCTAGCAAAAGCGAAAATGTAAAAAGTTGGGGGGAGTGGATAAGACAAGAAAGGCAGAGTGTTGACAGCTGTTGAGTCGTGGTGGCTTCTTCTGGCTGCTTCTTCTCTGTTTTTGTTCATATACGAACATATCTTTAACCAGAAAGAAAACAATTCCTTGGTTTTTAGATTGGTTTGTTTCAAATTGAGTCATTAGTCTTTTATAGTGAGCCTCCAGGGGCCTCTTCAATCTCTTGACATCTGTGTGATACATTCGCCCCCCCCCCCGCCCCCCCCCCCGCCCCGGGGAAGAGGTGTGATTTTCATTGGCTTCTCAAAAGGTGTGTGATGTGAAAGGTTTAGGAACTGCTGCTTTGACAGAAACTGTGCAAGCTTTAGCGGGCAAGAGCAGCAGCCCAGCATGGGCAGGAAGGGAGCGAGTCTTACTGTTCACTGTCTGAGATGAGCCAACCAAGTACCAGCAAGGAACACTTACTGGACTTGTTTTCAAGAAGGTTGAAAAGCCCCTGTAGCTAGACCTGTGAGTGTGTTCCTTTGCCTTGTTCATCCTAGCTAAGCTAACATTATGACAGGGAGCTAAGAGGCAAGTTTTTGTCCCTGTGAATAATTTGCTATATGGGACCAGAATTCATTCATTCTGCTGCAAATGGTGATTAAGGGCGGCGTTCTGGGAGCTGGTGCTTCAGCTGAGATCAAACACAGATCTCTGCCCCTGCAGAGCTAGAGTTAACGGGCTCTACATTTCTGGAATTTAGTAATACATCTCACTGCTTTAGCTTACTGTATTACAGTGGAGGTTCTCCTTGAACCCAGTTGGAAATTGCCAGAGATACACTCACTTGGTTTCCAGCCACACAGAAGAATAGTCCAGGTCAACTTTTGAGATAACCTGGCATCTTTCTCCCATTTCCAACTCTGGCAAAATCTGAATTAATCATTTGGCTTCTAAAGGGAAATAGGAAGACACTGCTCAGGGATGAAAATACCCTCAACGGGACCCAGAATTATACAGGGGTAAATACAGTGTCATGGGCTTTGGAGCTACAAGAGATCTTTAAAATTTCCTTATCACTTGATCAGTTGATTTCAAAGCTAGGTACACTGAGGCCTGGGAGACTGACTTGCAAGCACTCATTCCCTGGGTTTGTGGAAGGGGCTGTGGTATCGTGCGAGATATCTCTGGGGCACAGAAGAAGGTCTCACACTGCCTTTTGGCACATAGTGTGTTTTATGTACAGGTCCATAAACCCAAGCTTCCTGCAAAATGTAAGCATTCCTGCTAAGGCCAGTGTCAGTTGATGGTACTGTTCAAAAACGAAAAGGGAAACCAACATTATCATGGCTCAGCATGGCACTGAAGCATGGGAGAAGTTACTACAGCTGTTCTAAGCAGCAAAAACATAGATAGCCAGGTAACAGATGTTGGCATCTCAATAGGTCATTGCAGGAGATGCACGATCATTCATTCATATGAATAATATTGAGTGTCAATAAAAATGCAAGACCCAAGCTATGTGAATGGCGAGGTTAAACAGGTGAAGAGTAGATAATAGCAGCTCTCGTGCAGTGCCCAGTTTTGATAAATGCTAAAAATGTATTTAATGAGATCCAGTACCCATTTTTAATTTAAAATGATACATCATTAATTAACAATAGAAGGAAGAAATACATTGCAAGATTAACAGGGATTATCTTGTAATATGAGTAATGCCTAAAAATCTGTTACAATTTTTACTCTATTTTCCAGTTCTTTGTAAATTCTTTACAGGGAGCTTATATTGTTTTATATTTATTTATAGTACAGAAGTTTAAATTAGATATCTGGAATTTTTTTAAGTCTTGAAAGGAGAAATATATTACTTTTATAACAGACCCTTTCTCACCTTCTCCTCTCCCCTTCGCTCCCACATCATTAAATTTTATAGGACGAGTTATATTTTCCACAGCAGGAATGCCACTGCTGGTGTGTGTGTAATGTAACTATGTTGACAGACATAAAGAATTGGCTTTTTCTATACAGTCAGGTTCCTTGAATGTTTGGCTTATTTTGCTTTTAAGTGATGCAAGGAAAAGAATTTGAGGATTTTAGCTCAATAATTTTCTTTCCTTCTTTTGGTCAAAGTGGCTTTATGTGAGCTCCTATACAAGATAACTTAACAATATTCAACATATATCTTGGACTTTTAGGGTATAGTCCTTTAGAAAAAGAGAATTGGAGGAAAAGCTATAAAAAAAATCACAACCATTAATAATAGTGGCTCATTCTAAGTGATGTGTGCCAGACAATATTCTATGTATTTTCTGTTCATTAATTCATTTCATTCCCACAAGACCCTTTTGAGGCAGGCATCATTATCCTATTTTACAGATGAGGAAACGGAGGTGTGGGATTGTTAACCAAAGCCATATAGCTACTAAGAAGTAGATTCAGGATTCAGACTTGAGCCCTCTGGCTCCAGAATCCATGTTCTTAATCATTCTGCCACACGATTAAATAGCAGGACGTAAGGAGGGTATATCAGTCTGGGTTCAATTTGGAGACAAAAGCCACACTGTGATTTCAAGATGTGTAACATAAAGAATTATTAAACAATGATGAAAGAGTAACTATTAGATTTAAAAAAAAAAAAAAAAAAAGTCCTGTGTATGGTCCTCTAGGGCTGAGGGTGTTGAGGACAAAACTTGAAATTAGGCCTTTCCAAGGCCGGAGTTCAGAACTCATTAGAAAAGGTACAGATTCAGCTAACTGGATGGCAAAAATCTGTTGGTTTGCCTGACCAGACCTGGTCTGTGGTTGCTCTGCTAGCAGGAAGTAGCCCTCTGGAACATACACAGGGGCGCAACTGGTTTGGGGGCACACAGGTATGGAAAAGGAGTGGGGTGCTGGAGAGGCAGAAGGTTTAGAGCATGTCATGTCCATGTCAGGAGGGCCACGAGCAAATGATTATCAGGCCAGGGCTCTGAGGCTTCCCAGGGGCCACACATCCCCGGCACCTGGTTAGGGCGGAGCATCCCTGGATGTCCTCACTCCCAGCTGGTGACCCCATGCAGCAGCCAGGAAGAGCAAGGGAGCCCCTTCTTTCTGCAGTGTTCCTCTAACATTCTCTACTGAGAAAGCTTAATGGTGTGCTTCTGTGAGGGAGAAATGCTTAAAGGGTTCATATCCATTATCACAAAGCATACATGGAGCTAAGAGGCAGCACTCTGGTAAGTGGCACAGAGGGAGCTCTGATTGGGTTACGCTACTTGATAACAAGCTTAATCCTGTTTTCCCAAAGGACCTTTCACCTGGTGAGTAACCCAGACCTTGTGCTGGCAGTGTCTATGACCAAAACAAGAAATGATGTCTGTGGCTATCCAGTTATTATTCAGGTAAGATATTATATATAAGCTAAGTAGTAATCATCGCCCTTTATTTAAAGTTAAGTAAAGCTCTGTGCTTCCTTGTTTTGGAGAAAGTTAATGGCTGTCATAGAAACCTATTTTGAATGCCATTGTTAAAATATTTACAATAGTCTGCCTAGATTTCAAATTCAGCATGTTCATGTAGCTCTTAATTTAGTTTAATCCAACAGATGGTGATTGTGGGCTTGCTGCATGTCAGGAGTTATGCTAGTTACTTAAATCAAATCCAAGGGCAAGCATGAAAAATTATCCCAGTAGCATTCATATGGTCTCCGTGGCGGCTACGGTCAAGTGAATAGCTGTTAGAGGCACGTGTTTTAAACTCACTGATTGGGACCTACGCAATCCCCCTCTTACCTGGCAACTGGAGGGTAAGAGCATGATCAGACAGGTCTTCCCGAAGGGCGTGAACTCATCAATATTCATTCTACTAAGATACACATTTGAAATACACATAACATACTTTAGCAAATGCTTGTAGCAGCCAAACAGCTTTTGGAGACTCCAGAGAAATCTGGGTTCATTTGAGTTTTGGATAAAGATCTTTGGAGTTCTTTTTTCTTGTTTATCTGTCATCCTTACTTGTAACCAAAGACACTCGTAAATAGATATATGTTTTTCCTTGGTAGGAGGAAAGAAAGCTTAGGAGCACCCCTGCTCTGAATTTATTTTCTGTATCCTCCATAGTATTTACCATCTTTTGTTGAACAGAATATATTATCCCCAAAGTACATTTGTTTTATTCCATGTTTTTAATAGTAACGAGGCAGCTTGTTTCGCAGGTCCTGAATCCATAATTGGGATATAGCAATCTGGACAAATATCAAAGCTTAATTAAATCTTCTACCCTGCTGATAAATATGGACAAAAAATTTATTCTAGGAGACATCATATATATAACATCACATTCTTCCCTGTCAGGTGCCTCTTTGGCATGGGCCACAGTGAGATTAAAACCTCATGCAGATGCAAATTCTGTACCTTAATCAGCTTAAAAAAATTATAGATATTGACATTTTCCCCTAAGGTTCCCATTTTTAAGAAATGAGTTTGATCTCAAGGTAATTTGTATTACCTTTCAAGATTTTTTCTTTGCTGATGCTCCATTTTTATTTCTTGAAGTATTTGGTTTGTGAGAAAATATTGAAGTTTATGTAAAATAATAAAAATGAGTCGTGTTAGGTTAATGTTACTACACCCCCCCACTCTCTGTTCCTTGAAACATAGTCTTTGTTTTCCATGCCTCTGAGGGATCCTCTATTGTCTGACCTATTAAATCAATTCTGAAGACCCATTTATTTTCCTCTTTACTATCAATCTCTCCTTGGTAAAGTGAATGCTATTCATTATAAAGTTCCTTTAGGTGTCATGATAATTTTAGTTGGAACTAATCTACTAGTTTAAATTCTCTAAAATTGAAACTACTCTTTTCTTTACTTATGCTTGAGCCGAGTTTTATAATAGAATAAATGTGCTGTTTCTGTTACATATAAAACTGTTTGTACTCATATTTTTAAAAAATCATCTCAATAATCAGGGAAACATAAAATAGCAACAAGACACTATTTTTTCATTAATTAAATTTGTTTGGGCAAGAATGTGAGGAAAACAGGCTGTATCATATACTATTGGTGTAAGTGTAAATTAGAATAACCTCTCTAGAAATCATTTTGATATGAGAAAGCTTAATATGATATCTCGTAATATTTTAAAATGATCATGTTATTTTATCAGCAATTGTACTTGAGGAGTTTGTTCTAAAGAATTTTTCATGGATTTACATGAAAACTTATTTATATGATTATTCATTGCTTTTTTGCTTATAATAAGGACAATTTGAGGAACAATCTATATGTTTATTGGTGATTGGTAAAATAGAAACATCACTAAGATCAAATAGGATATATCCTTTAAAAACGTTAGGAAAAGTTTCATGGGATATTCTTATTTAAAAAAACTAATGCATTTACCAAATTATTTGCATTTTGTGATTTCATATTTGTAAATCAAAGGATGCATATTTAGAAATATAAAAAATATGGCACATGTAATCATCAAATATAAATAATGGTTATTACTGCATAGAATTATGAGTAATTATCTATACTTTCTGAATTTATGCAACAGCTATAATCAAATCATAAACTCTCCTGTCTGTTTGACTCCATATTTTATCCTTTTTTCAGAAATACAAACCATATAACAATGGGACATCCAATCAAAAGTGGAATTGTGTGGACGATAGCAAAGCTTTTGTGGCCTTTCATAGCACTGCACTGGACAAGGAGATCACAGCAGCAAATTATGCTGGTATTTGTACATCCTCTGTGATTAAAGAGGAAAACGTTGATCAACCAGTAAGTGATCCTTTTCTACTAAGGATAAAAGAAAAATAGGAGAAAATGGAATAGTTTAATAAATGTAGGACTTCTTTTTTTTCCTAGAAAACCTTATATTCACACAAATTAAACACTGATTTGTGAATGAAATCGCTTACACTCTGTAATTTTGGCTAGGAAATAATGAAGGAATTTTGGTATTACCCTCTGCTTATATTGTTTCAATGGCTCCCTATCATCAGCACCACCTTTTGTCCATCAGAATTTCATCAAACACTCATGAATAAGGATAAGCATTTATGTGCCTGCCATACTAGATATCACTTGACTCCAAAAAGCATATTAAGGTGCACATGATTGTAAGTGACTTTAACTGTATTACATTTTACCACGCATAGGTCTACATTTGAATATCTATATTTTGATTTTTAGAGGAAATAATTTTTCAAATGTAGACCTGTAGTCTTTATTCATAAGGAATTGTTTCATACTTTACAAATACCTAAGGTATTTGTGGGTCTATATGTCCAACTACCTTGCTGTTGTTGATTACTGTTGGCCTGTAGAAATCTCATAATGTACACTACAAGATTCTCTATCCTCTTTGCTTCTCAGACTTCCCTAAATAGCTGCCTCTTCTCCTTCACCTCAAATTCCCTGGCTCTACTAAATAATTTGTATTTGCCCAAATTTACCATACCATTTTGCATGTCTTTGGTTTAGACTATGCTATCCTCTCCCCCAACCCCTTTTAGTTTTGTCTACGAACTCCTACCAGTAAACAAATATGCTGTCAGAGACTAAGGTCATCACTAAAGGAATCAAGTCAGCTTGAAAAGGGTCCCAGTTCAAAGACAAAACAATTTAAGCATCAGTAAGACTACTGAATATGGTGGATTGATATACATCAAATATGTTTAAATCCATATGTTCATTCTTATGTTAAACAAGAACAACAATAGTTCATTGATCACAATAAGATGATGCTAAGGAATCAATTAGTTACTTTGAGAGCTTGAAAATGAAGAACCAGGCATTTTTTCCCCTTACTTTATGATCTATATCTTAGAATAACAAAATAGTAGGTGAGAAGTTTCACTTCATAGGAATATCCCAGCTAATAGTTGAATAAGGTATGAAAAAATTTGGAGCCACTATGTTGTAAACTTTATTAAATTAATTGATCTAGATAGTGGTTACCAGTTTCTACTACATTACAGAAACACAACAGATAATATATGCCGTTTGATGGAAGTACGTAGTACCACTTATGAAGTGTTCCTCCCCCCAAAAATGTAACTGGAATTTAATCAAGTTTTTCATTCTAACTAATAATTTACTGGAAATATAGGAGATAAAGGAACATGGTAAATGACACAAAAACCATGTAGTCATCAAAATCCTAATACATAAAATAAATTACAATAAAGGAAAAAAGAAAGAGTTATAGAAGAACATGGAAATTAATAATAAAAATTTAAGAAGTATAGAAACCAATTTTAATGTATTGAACTGATTTTGACTCTGTTTCAAACAAATTTTAAGAGGAGAGAGAGATGATTATAGAAATTTGAATACTGACTAAATATTTTACTATATTAAGGTAGTATCATGGTTAATTTCAGAGGTGATATTACAGTTACAATAAAAGAATTTTTATCTTTTCGTGGTACATACCTAAATGATATGATGCCTGGGAGTTGCTTCAAAGTAATCTAGGGTAGGAATTAGAAGTGGGTTGGGGAAGCAGATCAAACAGGATTGGTCATGGTTGATAATTGTTGAAGCTGGGTGAAGGGTAAAGGGGGTTGTATCCTACTTTGGTATATGATTGAAACTTTCTGGGATTACACAACTCATGTTTTTATTGAAAGACACAGGAAAGGAGGAACTGTCCAGCTGGTGGGAAAGAAAAGAAGGCCGTAGTTATAGAGATAGATGAATAGATGATAGAATGCAGGCTGGGTTTTGGAGGGTGGTGGCATGAAAGGTGTGGGGCAATACTGGAACAGAGGTCTCAGCGGACATTTTGGTGTTCTGCTTAAGAAAAGGTTAATAGTTTAAGGACCAGATTCTTCTACTTGACAATTTTGTTAGAAATGTTTAAAAAACTATTTTGTGTACTTTTTCTTAACCAGAATAGGCAGAGCATGACTATGTTGGTTACAGTGCCACACATCAGATAGTTGGCATACTAGGTTTACTCTGAACTCATCCTAAAATCATACATGCAACTTACTTTCTTCAAGATAATTCTTGAAGGCCATTTGCTGTCATTTTTCTTACTAATAAGAGTGCAGCTTAGAAGATACATCAGCATGACTCCTATGCAGTATAAACTGGCTCTGTTTGCAAAATGAGTTCTTTTTTTTTTTTTAAGATTTTATTTATTTATTTGACAGAGATCACAAGCAGGCAGAGAGGCAGGCAGAGAGAGAGGAGGAAGCAGGCCCCCCGCTGAGCAGAGAGCCCGATGCGGGGCTCGATCCCAGGACTCTGAGATCATGACCTGAGCCGAAGGCAGCGACTTAACCCACTGAGCCACCCAGGCGCCCCGCAAAATGAGTTCTTTAATCAGAGACTGAAATGGACTTCTAAGGTCGTTTTTTTAAAACTTGAACACGGTTGTCACTTTCAGTGGCTTCATCAATAACTTTTGGTCTTTAGCCACCAATCACAATACTCTTATTTCATCACCTGGAAACTACTCAATTAACAAATCAGGAAAAAACAGATGTTGATGAGAATGGGGAAAAGGGGGAACCCTCTTACACTGTTGATGGGAATGCAAACTGGTGCAGTCACTTTGGAAAACAGTATAGAGATTCCTCAAAAAAGTTAGAAATAGATCTACCCTATGACCCAGTAATTGCACTACTAGGTATTTATCCAAAGGATACAAACATGGTGATTTGAAGAGGCACATGCACCCCAATGTTTATAAAAGTGATGCCCATAGTAAGTCAAAATATGGAAAGAGCCCAGATGACCATTGACGAATGGAAAAATAACATGTGAGATATATCCGTATGTGTGTGTATAGACACACCCCCCCCGCTGCATTCCACACAATGGAATATTACTCAGCCATCAAAAATAATAAAATCTTGCCATTTGCAATGACATGGATGGAAATAGAAGGTATTACGCTAAGTGAAATTAGTCAGTCAGAGAAAGACAAATACCATATGATTTCACTTATATGAGGAATTTAAGAAACAAAACAGATGAACATAGGGGAAGGGAAGGGAAAAAAACAAGATGAAAATAGGGAGGCAAAACAGAAGATGCTGAACTCAAGGAAACAAACTGAGCGTTGCTGAAGGGGAGGTGGGTGAGGTGAAGGGGTAATTGGGTGTTGGGCATTAAGGAAGACAGTTGATGTAATGAACATTGGACGTTATACGCAACTGATGAATCACTACATTCTACCCCTGAAACCAATAATACAGTATATGTTAACTAAATTGAACTAAAATAAAGAATTAAAAAAATTTTTTTAATTATAAAACAACAACAACAACAACAACAAACTCCTCAATTTCTTCCTGGACCACAACAATCCAATTATTAGTTAATTTTATTTAGTAGCCATCTTGTGAATTTTGGGGTATTTTTCCCTACAAGCCTTTAAAACCTGGTTGCATTTTAGTAAATCTAGATAAAATTTAGATAATTTTTGTTAACTTTTATTAACTCACAGATAGTAATTGTAGAATCTGAGTGTGGGTTCATGGGGTATCACTATACTGTACTATTTTTTGTATGATTGAAATATTTTATAATAAAAATGGAAAGAAAGGAGACCTAGAGTTTAGGTCTCAATGATTTTAAAACTAGTGCCTTTTTTTAACCATATAATCAAGATGTTCTTCTTATGCTAACCAAAATACAACTTCCCAGTTTCTAACAATTACTTGTTCTAAAAGATTATAATTTTACTTTCTCAATAGTTAAATGATAGCCTATCTGATACAAGTTAATATGATTAATCTGAAGAGTACAGTAATATATCAAGTCTAGGATACATAGATTAAAAACCTCTCCTGGACCTGGAGAGGAAGGAAATTGCTCGTTGTACAAAGGCTCTAGGCCAGTGATTCATCCTTAACTTTTTTAGAGATACAAACTTCTTCTTTTCCCCCGAAAATGCACGTGTATACACAAACACTTTAGTGTAAGTTTTAGGAAGTTTATAGACTCCCCCTTAAATTCATTTTGGATGTAGGGTAAAAACTCTTTTTCTAGACCACATCCTAAGGGATAATTTAGAAAAAGGAAACTAATATGAAGTAAATATTATATTTTAGATAGCTACTGTATGTTATATACTGATAAGTCTTAGTAATTTTCATACATAGTATCTCATTCAAATAATAAATATGATGAGGACACAATAATTTATTCATAACCACCTTACCTACTATACAATGACAATGGTCATTATTGATCAGACTAACCCCATGTAATAGACTATATATCTATAAGGCCAAATGAACAGATCAAGTTACTCATTTCAATAAATCAAGGAAAATTTTATAGAGAAAATAATTAGTCAAATCAATTGCCTGGTATTCTTGATACCAGGGACTGACTTACTGAACTTTTAAACTCTGTTTGCATTCTACAGGCATAGTTAACCTGGAAGCTCCCCAAATGTATTGCCTTTTTATTTCCATCAGCAGTTTCAAAACAATATTAAATGTGAACGAATTAATCAAAACTCTGGTTTACATTGTGTGTATGCAGAGTTGCCAAAATAAAGCAATTCAGAGATCATCAAGCCTGTAGCACCCCGGGTCATGGGGACTGATGTTTTAATGAATGAAAAATACATTTTCTGGATACTTTTCAATAGGCTTCTATAGTATAATAAGGAAAATCATTGGCATGCAATTCATCATGAAGTACATGCTTTTCTGTAGAAATGATTCTGCCCATAATATTCATTCAGTTTCATCCAAACAAGGATATTTTAATTTTCTGCCTTTATGTAATGTGTAGAAAAATGGAAATTGTATGTGCATATAGAGAAATCCATAGTGAAATTTAAGAATTACATTTTCAAAAGTGTCATATAAATGTTGGCTTTGAATTGAGGTAGCTCTACATACTTATAGGGAGTACTTGAAGCAATATGAGAAAGGTAAAAAAGCCAAGAACTTGGAATCAAATGTCAGTTTTATATTTCAGTTCTGCCATGTACTACTGGAGTATCCTTAAGTGAAAACTTCCCTCTTGGAGTTTTTGTTTTCTCATCTGTAAATTGATTGCGAATGATAATAACTCTGGCTGTATTTAAGTTTTAGCTTTGTGAGGACGAAAGCAAATTGGAGAATCTATATAAAAGTACTTTAAAATTTTATTATGGAAATTTTCATGCATAGACCAGGATAGTATAGTACAGAATAGTACACTAGAATATAGTATAACAAGATATACTAAAAATAGAAATAGTATAATGAAAAATAGAATAGTATAATGAATCCTAATATACTTTTCATCCAAATTCAACTATTATAAAGGTTTTGCAATCTTTACAAACCCCAGACATGGTCCCATTCCACCTTAAACTTAAGAGTATACATCTAAAAAATTTGAACATTTTCTTACATAATCATTATACCATTATGACACCTAATGAAATTAACAATAATCCTTTGGCCATCAATCAAGTATCCTGTTCTTTTTCTTTTTCTTTTTTTTAAAGATTTTTATTTATTTATTTGACAGACAGAGATTACAAGTAGGCAGAGAGGCAGGCAGAGAGAGAGGAGGAAGCAGGCTCCCCGCTGAGCAGAGAGTCTGATGTGGGACTCAATCCCAGGACCTTGGGATCATGACCTGAGCCGAAGGCAGAGGCTTTAACCCACTGAGCCACCCAGGTGCTCCAAGTATCCTGTTTTTAAGCAAATTTCTGAGGTTCTTTAAGAAAGTCTTCTTATGAATGGTTGATGTGAACCAGGATTCAAGCAAGGTCCTCATATGATACTTAGTTGTTGATTCTAGAATTGTCTTATAGAATGCATACTGTTTGGATTTGTCTATTTACTTCTTAATGGCATTTTAAAATTTATTTTTCTAGCCCCCATAATTTCTGTAAAAGAAATTTAATACTAGAGTAGTAATTAGATTTATGATTAGCATTTTTTTGACAAGAATCTTCATGGGCTCAAGGTTATTTCATATTGATCACTTATGCAAGAATACAATGTCTGGATTTTCCATTCTTAGTGATAATGGGTATCAGTGGGCACGAGTAGAACCTAACCTCACATTTAGCAAATCTCCCAATGACCTTTCATCTGGTGTTACTCTTTGGTGATCTTTATTTGGATCAATTATTTCATTAGGAGTTTCCGTGGAGTCAATTTTGTCTAAGTCTATCATTTCCCCCCAACATTCATTAACTAAACTCTTAATGTAAGGAAGAACTTCAATGAGGTTCATCTTCTTCAGCTAGGTATTTGACTACCCAAAAATATGATTCTTAAAGGATGGTAAGATGAATGTTAATTCTTTCTATCCATTCATTTATCTATTGTGGTACAATAAACCACCTGAAAACTTAGTGGCTTCAATCAAGAACCACTTTTTTTATTCTGTGGGCCAAAAATTTGAGCTGGACTCAGTGGGGCCACTCTGCTGGTCTTGCCCGGGGTCAGTAACGTGACCCTAATTTGTGGTCATTTGGTGGTATGTCAGTAGTTTGGTGGTTCTGTGGGGACTGGATGGCGCTAGCTCAAGTTTGTTCACATGGTGTTCTCAGTGTTCCCATTGCAGCCAAAAGAGCAACCTCTAGTGTGCAAGCAAGTCTTATACATCTGCTTGCCTCACATTTACTAATGCTGCTATGGCCAAAACAAGTCACATGGCCTTGCTCAGATTCAAAGAAAGGACAAAAGGAGAAATATTTCTTGATTGGAGGAGGAGCAGAGTCACATGTCAGAAGGCCATGCAAACCAGGATGGAGCGGTTTTCTTGTGGCCATCTCTGCAAATAATTGGCCACACTTTCTAATGACCAGTTTTTCCAAGTTATAAATTGGTGCCAGTTTACTTACAAGTATTTTTAGCATCATTATAAGCTCATGGGATTTTATATTTTCAACAACATCCAAAGTATTTTGGTTATCATTCTTTTTGCTGTCCCCAAATTGTCCCACTTTGGGCCAGTGGAGGCTCCTTCATCTTGTTGGTTCTTGTGTCTTTTTAAAATGTTTCCTTACTCTTGGATGGCTTCTTTTCTTTCCAGGCACCACAAGACATCACTTGCTCTTCTTATACATTTCTTGCCCCCAAATTGGAACTGACCATTCCTCCAGGAAACCCCGTTCCTTGACATAAGTTATACTAATTACTGTTGAACTGTCACAGCCTCCAGCCTTTTTCAGTCAACAGAATTGGAAGTATGCTTTTAAAAAAATATAATTAGTAGGGAGTAAAATGATGCATTCATGTTGAGGTCTCAAATTTAGCATTTGGGGATTAATAAAGTGCTCTATTTGTATTGCAAATATTCTTCAAAAATGCTGTCATCATTTGGATGTACCTACATAAAACCATCTTTATTCCTTTTTTTAGGGATACTACTATCTTGCACCGACTGGAAAGAAAAAAACAATGCTCTGCTTAGCATGTGGGCGATCCATGAGAGCAGAGAAGGGGCTCCAACAGTTGCTTCCAGGGCTGCCCTTCCTCTGTGCCTCAGGCTCCACGACCCAGAAGCAGTTCTCACGAGGGCCTTTCAAGGTCATCAGTGTGGCAGGGGTACGTAATGACCTGAGCTTTGCTAATACGTGCGTGGCATCACTTTGGAAACTTCGATGCATTCATTATCTGCCTTGCACTCAAGTTCACCCGCACCCATCCAATTCATCTTCCTCTGATGCCCCTTTACCATTCCACCTGCATTGATTTCCTCTGGTCCATTGTAATTTAAAATACCTTGTCTATTAATAGTTCGATACAGTCTTTGAAGTTAATTGGGCACTTCTGTGGCTTTAATCATCTACTAACACCTTCCACTGCTCTCTGTGTTGCTTTTAGATGAGGAAGTAACTGCAAATCTTTACACAGTGGACCAGCTTTCTTGCCTATACTCACAGGGCAAACTTATTTTTACTAGCATGGAACATTTCAGGAGGAATTTGACGTGCTGTTAATGGCTGTTCAGGTTGGGTGCCTGAATTCATGCATCCATGTCTAATACTATTTATAGCTCATGGAGGAAAAAAAAAATCCCTGCCACTTTCCTGCAATCTTAATTTAAAATGACACCATTTGAAAAGTCCTCTCCTTCAAGTTTAGAGTAGGATGTGCTAAAGGGACTTACACACTTATATAAAAAGGAGCAGTTCCTAAAGAGGAACCTTCCAACTTGGTGTGCTCTCCAGGGCTTGCTGTCTCCATTTCCAGATCTTTCTCCTCAGTCCCCTAAACTGGATACACAGTGCAGTGTGGAAAGGGTCTGGAGGGGACAGAACAGTTGCAATAAATTTTAAGTGCAACAGTAACTCTGAAGGTGAAAAGAAGTCAGTCCTCTGGAGAAGTCTAAAGGCAGTTGTCTTGGCTTTAGTGATGGTGGGGTTAAGGAGGTGCTGGTGAGCTGTTAGGAAAGAATCCTCAGTGTTAAAGCATCTCAGACAGCGTTTTTCCTTCAAAGCAGCATCCTGAGTAGAGGGAAAGGGAAAGGGGAAGTGTGGTGTCCACCACCCTAATTATCATGTAGATTAGGACTGCACTCATTCCCCTCCCCATTCATCAGTATCTGCCACCACAGGGTGGCATTATCCTCGGGTTAAAGAGGAAGAGATTATCTGTCGTGCCAGCAGCCCATTACTTCAAGGCCAGGCTTTCTCTGGCCCCGGCATGCTTTTCCCGCAGCTCCTATCACAGGAGAAGGCAGAGTGGAAAACAGGAGAAGACCAGAAACACAAGCCAGAGGCCTAAAGTCACCTAGAGACTCAGTGACAGGGCTGGGAAGAAAACTGAGTTCTGAACCAATGTTCTTCCCACTGCGGTATCCAATACCTACAACATGCAGAGTGAGCATCTCAAAATCTAGATACCACACCCAGGTGCATGCACGTGTTTCTTAAATGAAGGGACTGAAACATAACAGAACAACAAAAACTAAAAGTAAAAGCTTGAGTAGACCTTTGTGCTTTCTCGTTTTTGTTTTTGATCAGGCTGATTTGTCTTCTTATGAGGCTGAGAAAACGCTAAATTATTATGAAGAACGCCTGTTATCTTTGCGGAGGAAGACCTGCACCCAAGTTGTACCTCGTAGTGGTACAGCAGCTACGCACCAGAAGGCAGTGAAAATAATTGCATACAAAAACGGAGGTGGATATCGGAATGGGAAGTTAATTGTGGCTGGAACATTCCCCACAGTAAGTGACTATAACTTAAACATTTCTTGTATCCTCCAAGGTAAAGATAATAGTGACTCTTCTGACAAGAAAAAAAAAAGCAGTGGGATTGAATGATAAATGTCCCTGGTCAGTTTCACCAATTTAGGCTAATGAGATCAAGATCTCTGTTTTCTTTTTTCTTTCTTTCTTTTTTTTTTTTTTTTTTTATATCTCTGCTTTCTTAAAGATATTCTTTTTTATTGTATTTCTTTGGATACAGACTTAGAAAGAAGGGAAACTAGAATATGATTTTTAGATTGGTTCCAGAGCAAAGATACATAAAAGCAGTGGGGGGGGGGGAGCTACCAGATTTTCTTCACTTGTGTGATAGAGAGAATGCCCCCCTCCCCTTTTCACCTTCCTTCCCATTCCAGCTTCAGGCTGTATGTCATCTGAATATTTCTAAGAGCTGCCGCCTCATTTATCATTTGTAAAATCTGAGCACTTATTTGTTGACAGGTTGTTTCATTTCATTCTCAAATCAGAGAAGCAAGAGTTGTGTTAGGAAGGAACGGTTTCTGTCGTAGAGCTCAAAAGGTCCAAACCCAGCTTTGTCCTTCTTTGTTTGGTGATTATCTTGTCTATACATTCTGACCAATGCCTTTAACAGCGTATTTTATAAGCAAAATTGAATGTGATATGGACATACCCTGGAGACTTCCTTGAAAACACACACATACACACTTACTGGTTCTATTTGTCTTCTGAATGCAAATAGCCTTTTTATTAAGATATTGTTCAGTGAACTAAACAAATCCCAAAAGTTAGCAACTCCAGGATTCACCCGGAGCACCACAGCTGGCTTGTGGAGTCTTGGACAAAAATGTCAACCTCTCAGCCTGTTTCCCTATCTGCAAAATGAAACTAAGAATATGTGTTAGTTTGGGTTTGAAAGTCAACTACTCATTTATTTTAAGCTGGTTCATCCATATGAAGTGCTACAGTTTTATGCCTTATAAAGCAACAAAGTTGAAAGTGGATCTCTAAGTTGAACACTTCTTAGGGAGTAAATACTCAGATGATACTCATCTGCTGTGCTAAATTTTTGGAGCTTATCTTCACAATTTGAGTGGACTAATTTTGTGAAATTATGTAGGACAGTCTGATACCAAAAATTGTCTCTAATCAAAGATCAAGTCTGTCATTATTTAGCTTTCTATTTTTGCAAATTAATGGATTTTCTCAAATTTCTAAAATAATAAGCTCTTCACGATTATTCCCCAGCCCTATCACTCTTCTTGTCTCATCAATTCCTTACAATCTGTGTTATTTAGCTTCTTACAGAATGCACGAAGCAACTTGGTCTCACCAGGGCAGCCTCCAAAGTATATACTAAAGATGGGACCACGATCCTTTCCTTATGTGATTTGGTTTTATGGGCACTAGAGGAGTCTTTCATCCAGAGAGACACCGAGAAACAAAAAAAAGAGGCAGTTCCTGTTCCAACAAAGGAGACAACTATTAAAAGTATGAAAGGTTGGTTACATTCTTTAAGATTTAGCTGATTCTACTTTTCATCATAAAAATGTTAAATGTGATTCTGTGACTAGGTCACCCCTTCTAGAATTACAAAATCACAGGAAGCTGCTCTCTTGTGAAATTGTCATATTGCTTTTACCTTGCAGAATGATAAGAAAAAGTTAACAAATAACGTAAATTTAGTCTCAGCACCAAAACAATAAATAAGTTGCCTCAAATTTATAAAATATATTTGACAACTTAGCTACTTGATGTAACATAAGCAGCTTTTGCTTTTACATTTAAAACCAAAATCAACCAAAGACCACTTAAGAAGGCTGGGCTGGATCAGTAAAATCTCTATTATTTTAGAAGAGATAAAATTAGAAGAGAAGGGGTCCTCTCTATACTTCTGCCTATAAGCTGCCCTTACTTGCCCCTGCCCGTCTCCACCACTCCTCTAAACTCCCAGAAGCACCGTGAAGGCACCTACCTGTATTGCAGCTCCTAGCACATGTATTATAATCTGTTTACATCTTTGTGTGTCTCATTAAACTGCATACAGCTTGAGGACAGAAACTGCGTCCCCAGCAACAGTTTGCTTAATACAAACGAGTCTTACAGTGAATCAGCAAGTGATCTCAGCTTTCCACTGTTGTACAGAGAGTCATGATTTGAAGATTAAGAACCTGGGTTTTGGAGCCAGAATTCCAGTGTTCGGATCCTACCTCTTTTCCTTTCTGGCTGAATGATCCTGGGCAGGTTGTTTAACCTCTTGTATCCCAGTTTCCTCATTTTACGAATTCCATACTGATGATCATGTAAATGTATACTCATTTGGTCCTCATAAATACGAACATGTGTTCATAAAACATATGAATAGGAGTTTATATATAAATGTATATGCCGCTGAGAATAATGCCTGGTTGATGTTTACTAAATATTTAATGAGTATTAATGATCATTATTGTGTGTACAGTTGAGTAGGAAAAACCCACTCTTATTCCTGTGTGTCTCTTCTTTGCTCTCACATGCTTATCACATTCACAACACTTCTGATACCCGGTGTGTGTGTTTTCTCCCCCACGCCAAACAGTTCTGCAACTGGTGTAGGACACCAGCTGGGTGTCCTACAATTTAACTCAGTTTTTCCACTCTCTACCTGGTTATAGCATCAGATCTCATGGGTTAAGAGCTCAGTCCCATAAGACCGCTCCCCATTCCTTCCCCACTTAAGCTGTCCAGACCTGTGTTTCTGAACAATTGGTTTAAATTGGAAATTCCCATGATTCCTCTTTTCAGTTGGATTAATTTGCTAGAGCAGCTCAACAGAACTCAAGGAAATGATCTACTTACTGTCTACTGGTTTATTATAAAAAGATATGATAAGGAATACAGATGAACATCCAGGTGAAAGAGATGAGTAGGGCAAGGTGTGTGGGAAAAGGGCACAGAGCTTCTCTGCTCTCTCCAAGCCCACCACTCTCCTACCATCTCCATGTGTTCACCAACTCAGAGGGTCTCCAAACCCTGTACTTTTGGGATTTTTAATGGAGATTTCATCATGTAGCCATGATTGTTCACTAATTCCATGCCCAGCCTCTCTCCCTACCCTGGAGAGTGAAGAGTAGGGTAGAAAATTCCAAGGTTCTAATCATGGCTTGGTCTTTCTGATGACCAGTCTTCCTCCATGAGTCTGCCCAAAGTCTCATTAGAAGACAAGATACTGGGGCTCCTGGGTGGCTCAGTGGGTTAAGCCTCTGCCTTCCATGCATGTAATGATTTCAGTGTCCTGGGATTGAGCCCCACGTCTGGCTCTCTGCTTGGCGGAAAGCCTCTCCCCCCTCCCCACCTCTGCCTCCCCCTCTGCCTAATTGTGATCTCTGTCTATCAAATAAATAAATAAAACTTTAAAAAGAAGAAGAAGAAGAAGAAGACGATGACGGCAAGATACTGCTATCATCCAGGAAATTCCAAAGGATTTAGGAGTCTGTGTCAGGAGCCAGGATCAAAGACAAAATATTTGAACAAGAGATGATCCTAGTGCTCTTATCACTTAGAAAATGACCAGTGGAAGCACTCTTCCAGGAACATAGGGCAGAGACTAATATATATATATTTTTTCTATTATTTCACAATGATATTACTTGTCCTCTTTTCTAATGAGTTTTTTAAAATAATTATGTCAACATTTAATGCTTAACTAATCATTAAAGCATATAGTTTGGCCTTTATTTGGCATATGAAATATCTGATCTCCAGGTTCTGGAAGATTACAATATCAAAGGCTCTTCTTTCAAATTGTTATTTAAAAGTTGCCTGGAAGTAATGTTATTCACGCTGGGTACTAAAGGGGTATGGCCATCCCTTCCCCTCTATAATCTAGAGGTTATCCTTGAATCAGGCTGGTTTGTTAGTGGGTTGCCCCCTTTTACTGAATCTCGGCTTGTGTTATGCCACCAGTTTGCATTGCGGAAAACAATTTCTATGGAGATAGTGGTAAAGGGCACAGGCTTTGGAGGCATATGGCCTGGGTTCTAATCCTGACTCTGTTGCTACCAAGCTATGTGTTTAGCCCCCTTTACTCTGTAAAAGAAGAATGGACGTACCTCAGAGTATCATTTTGAGATTTACCTGAGATAATGCAGAGGTCTTAGTGAAATGCGCAGCATGTCGTAAGTTCTCAATATTGTTTGTTTCTTTTATAAGATACTGTTTTCTACCTCACAAATAACCCCCTTGTGAAGACCCTGAAATAAATTTCTCTCAGATATCAGGACCAGAAAAGTTGTATCTTCTGAGAAATTTATCTCTCTATGTGGCCCATGCGAATCTTGAAATTGTGTTTTCTTTTTTGCTTGGGCCCCTAGAATGCTCAGAACTCAAACTGTGATTTAACTCTAGTAAATGAAATGTGTCGCTTTCATGTCCATTCAATAACAAAAATATTATCTAGCATTTTTTGGATGCTCGTCCAATTAAATAGACCAAACACCATTTATTCTAAGCACTTTCCTTTTTTTTAAGTTTTTTTTTTTTTTTTTATAAACATATAATGTATTATTAGCCCCAGGGGTACAGGTCTGTGAATCACCAGGTTTACACACTTCACAGCACTTACCAACCATAGCACATACCTTCCCCAATGTCCATAACCCCACCACCCTCTCCCTACCTCCCTCCCCCCAGCAACCCTCAGTTTGTTTTGTGAGATTAAGAGTTTCTTATGGTTTGTCTCCCTCCCAATCCCATCTTGTTTCATTGATTCTTTTCCTACCCCCCAAACCCCTCACGTTGCATCTCAACTTCCTCATATCAGAGAGATCATATGATAGTTGTCTTTCTCTGACTGACTTATTTCGCTAAGCATAATACTCTCTAGTTCCATCCATGTCGTTGCAAATGGCAAGATTTCATTCCTTTTGATGGCTGCATAGTATTCCATTATATATATATATATATATATATATATATATATATATATATACATACATATCTCACATCTTCTCTATCCATTCATCTGTTGATGGACATCTAGGTTCTTTCCATAGTTTGGCTATTGTAGGCATTGCTGCTATAAACATTCGGGTGCATGTGCTGCTTTGGATCACTACACTTATATCTTAAGGGTAAATACCCAGTAGTGCAATTGCTGGGATGTAAGGTAGCTCTATTTTCAACTTTTTGAGGAACCTCCATGCTGTTTTCCAGAGTGGCTGCACCAGCTTGCATTCCCACCAACAGTGTAGGAGGATTTCCCTTTCTCCACATCCTCTCCAACATCTATCATTTCCTGACTTGTTAATTTGAGCCATTCTGACTGGTGTGAGGTGGAATCTCATTGTGGTTTTGATTTGTATTCCCTGATGGTCGAGTGATGTGGAGCATTTTTTCATGTGTCTGTTGGCCCTCTGTATGTGTTCTTTGCAGAAATGTCTGTTCATGTCCTCTGCCCATTTCTTGATTGGATTATTTGTTCCTTGGGTGTTGAGTTTCATGAGTTCTTTATAGATTTTGGATACTAGCCCTTTATCTGATATGTTGTTTGCAAATATCTTCTCCCATTCTGTCAGTTGTCTTTTGGTTTTGTTAACTGTTTCCTTTTTTTTTTTTTTTTAATCTTACCAACAGCAGAATAAGATAGATACTACTATTCATTTAAAAGAAGAGGACACTAAGGCGTTTTGTCTTTGGCTTTACTCTATCACTATACTTTTTTCCTCCTTTCCTTGGTTTTCTTATCTCTTTATTTTATTCCTCTTCAGAGTAGGTATTTTAGTAAGCCACCTCAGATTTCTTTCATATCTAGTAAAACATAAGAAAAGAATTTAAAGTATATTTATAATCACATTACTTTAAATTATTTGGTTGCATATGAAATTTCTGATCATAGTTATGTATGTGCATCTGGTTTAGGTATTACCTGTTTAAATCGAGTCATTAATGAGACAGGAAATATTTTGAATAAACAAATTCAGGAGGCAAATTTATTCATTATTTATCGTGCTTGGTTATTGTGCCATTTGTTTCCTAGAAAACCAGAGAATGAAAGTGAAAACCAAATTGGTTTCAAAGTCTGTGACATCCGATACTTTGGATGGTATAGATAAGTCTCTGCTTGCCCTCGTCCTCAGAAATCCCATTGCTATCTGGGTATCCTGCGGTGAACCATTTCTATCTCCAAAGGGTAAGTTTTTTGTTTTCGTTTGCTTTCAAGCAAGTATATAAGGAAGAGAGAAATAAATTTTATGTCACCATAAGAAAAGAATTAAATGTGTATAATGCCAACATAATAACATCACATTTATGCAAAGAACAGGAAGTCCATCAATTAACATGTGCACAAGGATAGCTGTACTCCTATATTTGCACAGTTCCCTGTTTTTTCTTACTGGAATGGAGTATTCTGCATGGAAAAATGTCTAATTTAGTTGATAAAGAGATCCTTGGTCTATAAGACTGAGAATAATGGTATACATTAGAAAATAACAAATGAGTTTAATTCACACTGAAGACGACCTGTCTGCACATTTTCATTTTTAAGAATTGCACCCTTTAGGCAGTAGGTGGATGTTTAAAAAATGAATGGTTCCAAGCCAGGCTTTCATCACCTCCAAATAGTTTGTGGAAGTGGAAAATGAAATATGGCTATTGCATATGGTAAATCTATATAATAAAACAGCACTGTTCTTCTCCCCCCACCCTTCTCCATTCCATAAAGAAATGCCTTAAGCCCTGTCATCTTTCAAATGAGGTTTCTTTTAATGACCCTTACCTTTTAATTACTTGTTTCTAATTGAATCTATTTCTTGGAGCAGAAAGTTCTTTATAAATTATTGGCTTGCATGATAAATTACTGTCGATAACACAATGCAAGATTTAAAAAATGTTTTTTTCTAGCTTTGCAGAAAGCAGAAAAAGTAGAAAAACAGAACTGGTTAAAAAAGGACAAAATTTTGGCTGATCTAGACACCATGAAACACAAAATGAGACTGTTAAAAGGTCAGTATGAACTAAATCAAGTATCACCATGTTTAATTCTAAATGTAACCCCAATTTGCTGGAAGTTTTTTCCTACTATTAGATACCAGATGTTTAACTGAGTACTATAAATATTGTGTCACAAAAGTCACTTGAGCAAGTCTAAAACCTAATATATCTTTTGGTACTGATTTTATATTTGTAACTTTTATATTAAAATGAATACCACATGAATTATATGTAAATTTTTAAAATTAGGAGAGTATCTGGGTCATCTAACCCCTATGTTAGGATTGAAATAGTCGCTGAAGTAACATTTTGTGGGCTTTGGAATTAGTCCTTAAACAAAACTTTTGTTCTATTCCTTAGGTATTGCTGGGAAAGAAGTTTGGGGGCTGTTATTGTTTGCCTGTTCAGTTGTTTGGTTTTATTTTTTTTTCCTAAGATTTATTTATTTATTTGAGAGAGAGGGCATGTGCACAGGGGAGGGCCAGAGGAGGAGGGAGAGAGTCTTTTTGTTGCTGTTGTTTAGTTGCAAGAGAGAGAGAGAAAGTGAAAGAGGGAGAGAGAGAGAGAGAAAGAGAAAGAGGGAGAGAGAGGGAGAGAAAGCAAGCACAAAGGGAGAGGGAGAAGCAGACTCCCTGCTGCTCCATCTTGGGACCCTGGGATCATAACCTTAGCCAAAGGCAGAGGCTTAACTGACTGAGCCACTCAGGCACCCCTGTCTATTTTATAATCTGAGTGAGGAGGTACTGAATTTTTCAAAGGTCAATATTAGCAGGGCTTCTTCAAGTTAGGCAGCACAAGATATGCTATTCACAGTCAAAGTGATCAACTGGCAGTATTTGTTCTCCTCTTTCATTCTCTCTGTCGTAGAATCTTAGGTTCTAGACCTTATACTATGCCAAACACTTGAGATTCCAGATGGTTCTTTGGGGAGAAAAAGTGTATTATGGACTTTAGTCTAGAAAGGAATACATTTCAGGCTCTGTCATTGCCCTGACAGGATTTCAACTCCTAAGTAGGCACACTGTCTGTTGTCAAAAGCATGTGAATTTTACTTCAATAAGCAACACAACTAATTTTAAGTGCCCTAAATGGAAATCTGGGTTGAAATGACTATTATTCAGTTCTTTCCAAAAGAATTATTGGGTCTACATGAAAAACATCTACCATGACTGGTAATCTCTGCTATTCTAAATACTACACATTTTCACCAAAATGTTCCTTGGGCATGTCCAAAACTAAAGTTTTCACCACTCCAGTATCTCCTTCATTTCTTCTAGCCATGGGCCCTACCACCATCCACCCATGTGTTCCATCTTAGAAACCTGGGAGTTATCCCTGGCATCTCCCTCCTCTCACTTTCTTGAAGCAAACAACAGTAAGTCTTGTTGCTTCCAACCTATCTTCTCAAATGAATCTGGTCTCCATCCTCAACTGTGTTATCTAAATTCTAGCTATTGTCATCTATTCCTTGGATTACTATAACAGCTTTGTGACTTGATTCCCTGCTTCCAGTCTTGATAGTAGTTTCTAGTCTATGCATAATGGGGACATTCTGAAGCTGGAGTGATCAGGCAAAAATACAAAGCTGTCATGGTACTCCAGGCATAAACTTTTCAAAGTTTCCTATTATCTTTCAAACAAAGATGAAACTCTTCAACGTGTTCTTTCATGATACGGTCCTGTGTAAGCTGTTCTCTTTCCTTGTTCTCGCCACTCCACCATTTGGACTACTTTTCAGTCCTGGAGACGTATCAGGAGCTTTCTTAACTCTGAGAATTTGGCACAATTTAGTTTCCTCTGCCTCAACTTTTCTCTCCCTTGTCCTTTTGGATTGCTTCTACTGATTAAATGGTTTTCAGCTTACTTGTTATTTCTTCCTAAACTTTCCCTTTTCCACGTTAGGAATAATGCAGTTTATCACACCTTGAGCTTCCCCTCTGATAATCATTATTACATTACTATAATTACCTGGTCATGTGACTATCTTCCCTATGTTACATTATAAATTCTACTACCTAATTTGTGCTGTGAATACTTGTAGAAGGACTGAATTGAAGAATGAACAGAATTTCAACCATTCATTCCACTGAGTTTTCTTAGGTCTATTTCTGTATCAAATTAAATCAATAAAAACCAGCATACTGAAAATAACACCAGGCAGAGTTGCCTTTACTGTATTCTGATTTTATATTATGTCTTCAGCTTTTATTATAATTAAGTATTAAAAAGGCATTTATTAAAAAAAGCATTTAAAGTTCAGTTGGTATCATCTGCAGTATCACTGTTGATAGATGTCAGATGGTGTCCATTATGGAGCAATCCATTAATGAAATTTCTCTTAGAATTTAGTGCTAAGATAAATCTTGTCTCTACTGACAAACTGTTATATTTTCTGCTATTAAATGTAAATTCAATACATGCATATAAAATACCTACTCTGAGGAAGAACTTTTCTAGTTGTCGGGATTATGAAGACAAATAAGAACAAGTCAAAGTCCAGTTAACTGTAGTCCCTGTAGGATGATGAGTTTCTTGGGGATTGGATGGAAGAGCAGCTAAGTAGATTATTTTCCATTATTATAGCCATTGGTGAATGCAACAAGTATTGATTAAGCATATATAAAGTACTGTGCTAAGCTGATTTTACATTTCATTTGTAAGTATGGTCATTGCTAATATTAATCACAATACTAGTAATGACTTTGTAAGGTTTTATGATGAAGTAAGAAATGTCAAGTATTTACTGCATGTGCAGCACATAATAAATACTCAATAAATATTAGAATAAGGGTTACTAAAAAGGCAGCCCATTTTCTGACTTGGGGGTCTTAAAAACTGATCAGTGAAATGAAGAAATGGCAGATTATGCCAAAGTATCGCATTTGTTAAGTATAAAGGTGATGCTGGGGCATTTTATTTAGTGTGAGAGCTAAAGGGATTTGCCAACTAAAACCTCAGGTGAGGTGGACTTACCCTCCCAGGCACAGATAATGCTGAACCAGGGTGGGCCTCTGATCAAGGGAGAGGGGGTAGGGGAGCTGTCTGGGTGAGATTTACAATTTGAAAGCATAGCAAAGCACTCACGTTCTCTAGTTTTCCTCATTAATTGTTAGCTATTATTGTTACTTTCCCCGGATCTCATATGAACTAAAATAAGATATATGGAGAATGTAATAGGAAAATAAAATAATTTAATCAATACATTTTTCTTGGTTTCAATTGGTATTCTTACCTACATAAATAGTAGTTTGTTATGAACATCTTTCCCTGAACCAAAACCTTTTGTGATGAATTTATGTCTCTTTATGAAAATTATAGTGCAAATACATTCATTTTTTTTTAAGACCATTAGAAGAAAGTTGACAAAAAACAAATAAAGCATAATGGTTTTTGCTCTTTTCCTACATTCAAATCTTGGCTTTTAAGAGCGTAAATGATAAACTATTGCTGAGCTCTCTTTGGTTGAGCAAAGTTTTAGTGTTCAAAAGGCACTATAAATAAAATATTTATGTGTCATAAATTAGTGTCGTCTACTCTTTATGAATAGAGTAAGCTAAAAACTGTATTTGCGTAAATTTGTGTTATGTATTTTTCTTGTACCACTGTGGCCTTCTCCAATGCTCATAACCTAATGGCATTTCCACTGTAACTCATTGGCTGACTGATTCAATTATGTTTTCTCCACATCCATAAATTGCATAGAATGCTTATTAGGTACGTAGAATTCTGATTTCCCTGAAAAGTCATTGCTGCCATTTATTTTTATTGCTTGATCTATTTCCACAAACTTGAGCTTACAAGAGTGCAGTTGCTTTATTCTCTGCAAATACTAAATTGTTTTCAGAGTTCTGTTTGTAGTCATGGTCTGAAAATCTGCATATTAAGACTCCCTTGGTAACAAAATTAGGGCTCAATTTGATGTTAGTATTTCCATTATTTTATCCACCTCAGCATTACTTTCTCAAAGAAGCCTTCCCTGGCACTAGACTAGGGTGGTGGCCCCTGTGAGATGCTTTTAGAGATCCTGTTCTCTGGAGGAGCACAACTGCAATCGATTATTGGTGCAATCATTTCCTTGACATCTGCCTTCCCCAAAAAACTTGAGACAAGGACTAAATCTTGAACATGTTTGGATTGGCCTCATCTAGCCCAATCCCTGACTGACAGCTGGTGTGCAGCCTAAGTTTCTAGAAGCAACATGCGAAAGAAAGCATTATCGTTACTTAAGTAGTTTAGGAATCAGTATGAGACTCAGTGTGAGTTTATTTTCAACACGGAGAAAGAAAACAATTTTGTAAGTATGATTTTTCAATCTCTTACAATTTTAAGTGGACTAGCTGGAAGAATGCATACATTGAAATCAACACACTTATTAAATAATGCCTATTATTCTTTGGAGTACAGTATTCTGATAAATATTTTCTCTTACCACAGCTTTTTAACAACCTAAAGGGCACAGCAGAGGTGTCAGAAACTAATCGTGCTTGCGGGTATTATTAGATGGAAAAAAGGCCTCCTGTCTCTTGGGTTAATATTATTTTAGAAGTACTTAATCCCCAGGCTGCTAAGCTAATTGTTGGGGAAAGGCTTATTATTAGCGAAGAGAACAAAACATATGTTCCATGACTGGAAGAGATGATGGACTATATAGGTCATGGATTCTATTTGACTAAATTACCACTGAACCATATCATGCAGGAAAGGCCGGGGCCACTGTGGAAGTCAGCATGGTATCTTTCTTTTCCATCTGTACAGTGAATATGCATATCCTGGCTATTTGAAGCCTCAAGCTCCCATATGAAGAGGCATTGTTAGATATTATTACCTTAGGCATCTTTGCTTTTATGATATATTTAGTATTTTAGCCTATGCTCCCAAGTGGAATGATTTATGCATAGAACGCCAAACCAATTTATTTGGAATCTGAAAACACATCTTCAGAAACAACATTACCAGGGACTTCTTTCCCCAGGGCGGCGAGTAGCAGCATGTCAGCCAGCCGCCATGGTTCCCAACAAAAACCCCAAGCAGCCGGTGGTGGTGGAGGGAGGCTGGACTGAGCAGACTCAAGAGGAAATTAAACTCATGGAACTCATAAGACATACAGAGGTACGTTCTTCAGGACTCCAGACATTAAAGACTTTGCCTCTTTAATAAGGTTTTAAAAGTATAATATTGAATTTTAAAATTAGGCTCTTAATATAACCTCAGCATCTGGTCAGTTATGACCACATAAGCATATGCCAAGCATTGAGTTGGCATTTGGAGAGTAGTTATCTGAAAGAGAGCTAGCTCGTATGAAAGCCTGTTTTGTTTGAATGGAGACCAAAAATTATGACCTTAGCAAAGAAGAGAAAAAGGCCCAGTGGATATGTACAAAGGTAATTATAATAAGTGTAGTCAAGTTGAGCCTTATGGCTTCATTGCTCATCACTCCTAAGGGTATGTCTCAATATGTAGAAAGAGCAAGGAGCAAAATACTAATTGCAATGGAGACATTCAGGAGTGAGGAATTCAAAAAGCAGTTTCAGTCCAATTGGTTAATCAGTCAGGATTGTCAGACATAAAAAAGTCGAGAAGAGAAAGGTCAGCTGTTGAGAGAGGACTGGGGATAGAGACCTGGGAAAACTTTTTGCTTTGTGAAGTTTTTCATCAAAATGATATGTTCTTATTTAATAGAGTTTCTCAAATCGTGGAATGTGTTCAATCTAAATCTTAGGTGTGTGCCCACGTCAAGGTTACTAGAAAAAAAGAAATTGACATTGCTAGAAATATGACTTCTTGCCAAGCTGAGAAAGATAAATCACTGACCAGGGAATGAATGCAAAGCATTGAACTAGGACATGCTTGAAGTAGGATGAAAAGCTGCCTGGCAGGGATCTGGCAAAGTATAAGGCTGGCTGCTGTATTTTGAAAGACAGAGAGTGAAGACTCAACAGTCATGCACATTCCCTTAAGCATTTCTTGGTTAAAGAAAATGATGTTGTGATTCTAATCAAAAACTCATTTGTTAGATGCAGAGAAATCGCTCAGTAGGAGAAACACCACACAGAAATCCAAAAACACATCTCCATTCATTCTCCAAATTATAAATGAAAGTTAAGTGTTTCGCCAAAATAAGTATCTTATTGTTACTCCAAGGGTTATTATTATTATCACCTTCCTGTGGTGATAATAATAATAACCCTTAAAGTAACAATAAGGTACTTATTGTTTATGTGGGCTCGTGTCCCACCAGAGTGATAATAATAAGCAAGAGGAATTCACAGAAGAGTCCATGACAGGAGAGGGTAATACACTTCCTAAATTTTTTAAAATATTATTTGCAATCATAAGTGTTTCTGTTTTCATCACATTCGTCATATACACACTAGCCGGGCAGTTCTCTAACCCTGGTATTCGCTGGGCTTTTCTTATCAGGCGCACCTTTCTGCAGTTCAAGTACCACAAGCCAAGACAAACTCTCCAGTTGAAACTACACGTATTGCACTTGGACAGAGCAGCCTGTATCAGCAACCGAATGCAAAACGCGTGTGGATTTATCTAAATGGAGGCAGACCTGACGATGGCACTTACGCCTGGGGCAAAACTATTTCAGAGGTAAATTTGGTGTGAATGGAGATTGTTTCTTGCACTTGGATTCAAATCCCAACTCAGCATTTCTAGACTGTCAGGTTCAGCAAATTATTTTTCCTCTCTAAACCTCATTTTCTCATCTGTAAAATGGGAGTAGGACTCTCCTGACAGGGTGGATATAATGATTAAATGAGCTTAATGCTGTCTGACATGCGTGTAAATCAGAATACGACACCTGGCTAGGAGGACCAGTGATCAATAAAACCACTGTAGCCGGGTGCCTGGGTGGCTCAGTGGGTTAAGCCGCTGCCTTCGGCTCAGGTCATGATCCCAGAGTCCTGGGATCGAGTCCTGCATCGGGCTCTCTGCTCAGCAGGGAGCCTGCTTCCCTCTCTCTCTGCCTGCCTCTCTTCTACTTGTAATCTCTGTCTGTCAAATAAACAAATAAAATCTTTAAAAAAAAAAAAAAAAAACCACTGTAGCCAAAGAGGAAAAGTCTAAACTTTAAAAAAGTAAATAGTTTTCCTGTTGTGTTTAAAACCCGATTCGTGAAAGCGTGATTTATTTCCCCATCAGGAACTATTCACTAGATATGTTTTCTGTAGGGAAAACAACAGTATTCTTTTTTTTTTTTTTTTTTAAAGATTTTATTTATTTATTTGACAGAGAGAGATCACAAGTAGGCAGAGAGGCAGGCAGAGAGAGAGAGGAGGAAGCAGGCTCCCTGCTGAGCAGAGAGCCCGACGTGGGACTCGATCCCAGGATCCTGAGATCATGACCTGAGCCGAAGGCAGTGGCTTAACCCACTGAGCCACCCAGGCGCCCAAAACAACAGTATTCTTAGAGAAAACCTAATCATGTTCTTACTGCCCAGAGTCCTGGAACTGTGACAAAGTTTCCCCTTTTCCAAAGTTAAAACACTGACTAAGGAAATGACAAGTAGCAGTTCATTAATTTTTGTAATATCAAGGATGTAGTTGGAGTGCCTGGGTCATTCAGACAGTTAAGCCTCTGACTCTTGATTTCTGCTCAGGTCATGATCTCAGGGTCGTGAGATGGACTTTCATGTCTGCTTGTCGCTCTCCTTCTGCTCCTTCCTCCATTTGTACCCCCTCTTTTCTCTCTTTCTCTTTCTCAAATAAATAAATAAGAATATAGTCCTAAAATTTGACATTTTGCCTTAGTCTTCACACAAAAACTTCAGGCAACTAATGAATGGATTTTGGTAGACTTTTTAAAAGTCTTGTGGTGATATCTCCAATAATTGGCTTTTTTAAATTTTGTGAAATGTTTTCATATAATTGTTCTGGGTCAAGAGGAAGTCATATAAAAGTCAGATGTTGGTTGGAGGGAAGGACAAGACAGGGCATTTGACTGATCTGGAGGAGTTCATGGAAGCTCATAAGGGCAAATCGAGTAGGAGGTGCACCTCAGAAGAGTTCTAGAACTTTGTCCCGGGGATTTTTAATGAGTTTATACAAAGAAATATTTGGTAAGAATATTTTTCACAAGGTATTTATAACACAGATATATTAGAAATAATTTAAACAGGCATCACTAAGGATTTGGTAATTTATAGTACATAGGATAGAGCATTATGACTCAATTAAAATCAACTTTGAAAAGAATAATGACAATTGTCGATGTTCCAGAAGCATAACATAAAGCATGTGCATACGCTTAGAACAAAAGACAAAACATTTTATTTTTTGCGAGTATTTATCAGATGGTCTGATTGCTGGTGAGCTAATAAAGGTGGTGTTTCTTTCTTGTATATTTTTCTCTGTGTCTATATCTTGTAATGATGAATTCAGATTGTAAGAAAAATGTGTGAGCTAAGGAATCTGACATTCCTCTCAGAGAAGTACTAGCAGCACGTGATCAAGGTCAAATTAGCAGTGCAGGCAGGAAGTTCAGTAGGAGTTCAGACAAGGGGAACACTGCCCACCTGGGGTGAAGGAGAAAGGCTCCACAGAGGAATCAATCAGAACCTCTGATGAAACTTGAGAAATGGGTAAGACTCAATATCTTAATGCTTCAGAAAAAGCATTAATAAGGATGAGGGCACTGAACACAAAGGTATGGTTGTTAGGATTCATAAATCATATGACATGGATAGTGCTTGGACCCAGAAACAGGGAGAGAGACATACTTCTGGAGAGATAGTTTAGAAGCATATGAGGGACCCTGCAGGTTATCTATATGAGTTTACTTGGGCTGCTCTAACAAAATATCATAGGCTGCGTGGCTTAAACAACAGAAATTTACTTCTCACAGTCCTAGAGGCTGGAATTCCAAGATTGAGGTGCCAGCAAGGTTGGTCACACACTTTGTGTCCTCACATAGCCTTTCCTCCTGGCATACGTGGAGAGGGAGATCTCTAGTGCCTCATCCTCTTCTAATAAGGTCGCAGTCCTGTCATATTAGTGCCCAACGCTTATGACCTCATTTAATCTCGATTACCTCCTTAAAGGATCTTTCTCCAAATACAAGCACATCAGGGGGTTAGGGCTTCAGCCTGTGAGTTTTGGGGAGGATACAGTTCAGTCCACTACACTATCCCAGATTAAAAAGTGTTTGAGCCACTAGCTTTCTCTGAGTAAGGTAATGGCAGAGGACAAGCAATGTGTTATGGAGGTTGATGTGGTCTCAGTATGTAGAAAGATACTTAGCAAATGTCTAGAAAGCTTCTGTGTATTGTTTGTTTCTTTGCTTTATTAAAAAAAAAAAGTTCTTTCTATATCTATCCTTTTCTTTCCCACGCTATCTGTTTTTGTATTTGGAGACTTGCATGAGATCCTTTGTGATCAGTTAGAAATGTTTCCATCCAAGCTATCCGGCTATAAAGAATATATCTGGAGAGGGCACTGTGTGTGGAACAAATAGACAACAAGGAGAGTTGGACTCAGATTTCACTGGGGAGTCTGGCTAACACCACCAGCTCCAAAGAAACTCCATTTCAATGGTTGGTATTTTTTACAGCAAGACGAGGAACAGAACACATTTCAATGTGCTTCACTCGACTTTCTGTAATAAAACCCCCAGATGGTATTTGAATCCCCTCTAATGCAGACTTTCTCTCTGCTTCTTTCACTGCGGTGGCTATTCTGGATGATTTAACCACATTCTTCCTACCCACTCTTTGAACATTGCTAGAGCAACTCTCTTCTCCAACAGGCGTGGGCTCATCCGTCATCAGTGCACTAAGGCGGCTCCCTCTCCAGGGTTAGTGGCTCGTTCCTCAGGGCCGGCATCTTTCTCTGATTTATGGTTGCCCAACCCCTCTTCTACGGTCCTGAAGCATTTGTCTTCTACCATCCCTGCAACATCTCTTTGATTCTACAGAATCTCAAAACCAGTGTTTTCTCTCTCAGTTGCACACAGCTCTCCATGCATAAGCAGAACCCGAAAGCATGGGAAACGGGTCCTTGTGATTTGTTGAGGCAAGTACTTCAGGCCAGCAGGGAGTCTGCAGTAGTCCTATGATGCCCATGTGGTCTATTCTGAGGAGACCAGTCTCTGAAAACTAAATCCCCAAAATAGATTGTGAGTGAGAACTATGCACAGATGCTCCTTATCACGAGCTTTTGTTATTGCAAAATTATAAACATACATTTAGATGACCCACTGTAGAGATGATACCTGGTAAGTGTAGGTACATGTGAAAAACTAGGAATTAAGAACGTCATTGAAGATCATAAACTGACTAGATATTGTTCAGCCTTTCTGTACTGAAAATGCCTTATTTCAGATTTATTTTTAAAAGAATTTTGTGAACTCATTAACTTTGTCTCATGTAAATAGATCTTTGTGAAAATCAAGTGAAATAGCCATATATTTAATTCATATTTTGCATTTAGTAAATGTTTTTAATTAAATAACATTCATTTTCTAATTATAAGTAGCACATACAATCTTAATAAATAAAATAGTGACATTTTAGTGGTAGAGTTGGGAAAAACTTAAGAATTACCTTTATGTAGGATCTTTTCAAGCTGTGGGAGTTTTTCCCAGAGACTTGTCCATACATATTTTAGGACAGTTCCCCATTGCTCCCACCCCAGATAGAAACCCAGTTGTTAACTTGTTGGTTGCCTTAAAGCATAAAGGTGAACGAACGGCCATGGACTGAATTGTGCTCCCCCCATTCCCAGATTTTTATGCTGAAGCCGAACCCCCAGTGTGACTGTACTTAGAGATATGGCTTTTAGGAGGATTTAAGGTTAAATGACATTAAATAAGTGTGGAGTCCTAACCTGATAGGATTTGTGGCCTTTGTAAGAAGTGGAAATGAGAGCCCTCTCCTCCCCATGTGAGGGCACAAAAAAGAACCAGAAATTGAACCAGCCACCACCTTATTCTTGGATTTCCCAGCTTCCAGAACTGCTAGAAATGAATTTTTGTTGTTTAGGCTGCCCAGTCCATGATACTTATTTTGGCAGCTTGAGCAGACTAAGCCAGTCTATGAAAGGTGTGACTATTGTTATGGAAAATTTAGAGGAATCAAAAGAAAAACCATGAGACTCAATTGTCATCGCTATGAATTTTTTGATTATGAATAACATTTGTTTTGTGTTCAAATTATATAAAAACATGTAATCACTGAATTAAAATTAGAAAAAGAAAATGCACCAAGAGGGAAATGAAAATTCTGTCACCCACAAATCACCAGTTATAATTTTAGTGGCTGTATTTCTGAGGTTGCTATATAGTTATAAATTTTTTTGCCATTGTGATCATAACGGATCAAATGGTATATATAATTTTGCAACCTGCATTTTTCACCTCACAAACTATTGCAACTTTTCCCCCATAAATTTAACATTCTCTAACAAAAGAATTATTTTTAATGGCATGGTAATCTTCTATCAAATGGACACATTATTATTTATTCATTCAGTTTTCTATTGTTTCCATTTTGGTTCTTTCTAATGTTTTGCTGTCATAAAGCATGTTCCAAAGGATATATATAAAATTATATGATATGGGACACCTGGGTGGCTCAGTGGGTTAAGCCTCTGCCTTCGGCTCAGGTCATGATTTCAGGGTCCTGGGATCGGAGCCCCGCATCGGGCTCTCTGCTTAGCGGGGAGCCTGCTTCCCCCTCTCTCTCTGCCTGCCTCTCTGCCTACTTGTGATCTCTGTCTGTCAAATAAATAAGTAAAATCTTTTAAAAAAATTATCTGATATATAACCTAATATATAATCTAATATATAATATAATTATTCATATATATATATTTAATTTTCTGATTATTTCCCCAAATAAATTCTTAGAAGGATTGTTAGGTCAAATTATGTAAACACTTTGATAGCTGTTGCCAATAGTGAATGAGAGTTTCTGCCTACCTGTTGTATACATGAGGTGTTAACAATGTTAAATGTAGTCATTTAGAAAAATGTATTTGCAGGTTTGACAGGAGGGAATATTATATCCATGCATTAGTTTACATGTCTTTAATTGCTTTTATAAGTGATTTCGATTTGATTTGACTTGACCTGATTTATCATTTATTAGTTATCTGTTAAATAAATTTGTTATTTAACAATTTTCCTGTTCCTGTTCCTGTTATGTTCCTGTTAAATCCTTTGCTTTTTTCTATTGGACATAGTTTTCACACTGATACGAATTTTCTTTTTTTAAAGCAATAAGCCTATTATGGGTAATTTTATTAAGTTTA
This sequence comes from Mustela nivalis, assembly GCF_964662115.1. NCBI lineage: Eukaryota > Metazoa > Chordata > Mammalia > Carnivora > Mustelidae > Mustela > Mustela nivalis. The sequence goes on along the minus strand of NC_139028.1, from coordinate 89,327,759 downwards.
TTGTAACAAATCTGCAATTTTGTCTATGGGTTTTTTAATGCATAGAAGTTAATATATTTTAAAAGTTTGTTCTTTGTTTTTAAGTGTTCTGATAGTCTTACTATCCTGAGGTCATATGAAGAGTCATCAGATTTTCTTCAGATTTTTTATAATTTTACCTTTTTCGTTTACTTTTTAAACCGTGTGAAACTCTCTTCTAGTGTAAAATTTGACTGAAGCTACTTCTCTGCTTTATTTGTTGGCTTAAAATTATTATCTCAGCCCTACTTACTGACTAATCCCAGCTTAATTGGACTATAAACGTCATAATACGCTAAATTCTTAATTAGCTTCTGCTCTTAAACAATCTAATGTATCTAATACTTCTTGAATTATTATAGCTTTATGTTTTTGCTATCTGATAGAAATTGCCTATTGTACTTTGTTTTCAGATTTTACTTAAATATCCTTACAATGTTGATGCTTATAGATGAATTTTGGAATTACATTTCAACACCTAAAAATCATCCTGCAGGTGTTTTGACTGTAATTGTATTAGGCTATTAATTTCCTAAAAATCAACACCTTTCATGATATTCAATCCTTGCAGCCACACTGAATTCTGTGGCATTGTTTGTTATGTGTTTGTGTGTCTATATATACGTATATATACATATATATGCCTTTTTTTGTCCTTCTGTAAACTTTTGTAATTTTTTAAAAAAGATTTATTTTTTTATTTTAGAGGGAGAGAAAGAGAGAGGGAGTGCATAGGGGTGAGTAGGGCAGGGGCAGAGGGAGAGGGAGAGAGAGAAAATCTCAAGCAGACTCCACGCTGAGTGGGGGAGTTCCACGTGGGGCTTAATCTCAGGATCCTGAGATCATGACCCGAGCTGAAATCAAGAGTCAGAGCCTTAACCAACTGAGCCACCCAGGAACCTGCATCACACATTTTAAATAAGTTGTCATTCCTAATTTGTTTTATTGTTAGAATGGATTTTCAACTCTATTTTCTAAACGCCTATTTTTGTGAACAAAAAAACTATCAATGTTTTATCATTTATTTTATGCTTGGCCATTTTATTAAGCATTTTTCTCTCATTATTAATATCTAACTTGATTCACATAAATTTTCTAAGAATAAAATCACATGATCTTGTTTATTCCTACAGATGAACTATTTCTCTTATTGTGATTTTAGGTTTTATTACATTGGTTAGAATCATAAAAATAAATGTTCTTAACAAAGAAAAACCAAAAGAACAGCATCTTTTGACCTCATGGATAACTAGAAAGTTGGAATGTTTTGGTTTTCTCTTCCTTGCCCATGTCCCTTTGATATTTTCCATTTTTACTTCATTTTTTTCTCTGTGAAGACTTTAAAATTGTTAATTCATTTATTTTCTGACCACTTTTTTATAGCAGTTATAGCTCATGTTCTAGTGGTCTCACTGCTCACTATTAGTCATTTCATATTATGACTTTCCCATAGTAAAGGAATTTCATTCATTCCTTAATAATATGAAATGTATGTAGGTGATATGTTTTGTGAGCTTTTGTATACATGAGGATATCTTTTGTTGCCTGAAACAAAAAGTAAAAATTCAGCTGGATACAGAATTCTTACATTAAAAACTTTCCTCCTAAAAACTTCGTATTTTATTCCATTTTCTTTGGCATTCATTTTTGCAGAAAAAAGGTCTAAATATAACTGAATTTTCCCCCCATGTCTGAAATTCAGACTTTTCAACTCAATTATATTTAAGTGTTAGTCATTTTTTTATTAACTTTGCCTTGTCCTAAGTTAACCCATTTGATCTGAAGATATGGGTCTTTGTTGGGACAGAAAAATTTCCTTCAATTTTTTTTGATAGTTGCTCAAGTTTAATTTATTCTGAATTCCTCTCCAGTAACACCAATAATGTATAGGTTTAATATCTGATGTCTTGACATTCCAGATGTTTAACCTTTCTCTCATAAAATTTATGTCTTATGCTTTTTTATATCCTTTGAGATTTTCTCCACTTAGTCCTCCCTAATACTGATTTGATTTTCTACAATATTCAGTCTGCTCGTTTTCTGCTTTTAAGAGAGATTTTAATTCTACTATTGAGTCTTTTATTTCCTTACCTTCTCTCCTCTTTTCATTTAGGTCTCTCTTCATCCCAGTTGGAAACCCTGTTCCTTCTCTTACTAGCTGTGTGACCTGGGTTAAGAAATTTAATCTCTGTTCTCCAATTTCATCATCAATAAAATGGAGATGATAAGTCTTTCCAGAGAATGAAATCAGATTGTCCTTGGAAACTTTCAGAAAAGTTTCTGTCCCATAGAAATGTGTCAATAGGGGCTCCTGGGTGGCTCAGTGGGTTAAAGCTTCTGCCTTCTGCTCGGGTCATGATCCCAGGGTCCTGGGATAGAGCTCCGCATCGGGCTCTGTGCTCAGCAGGGAGCCTGCTTCCTCCTATCTCTCTCTCTGCCTGCCTCTCTGCCTACTTGTAATCTCTTCCAGTCAAATAAATAAAAAATTTTAAAAATCTTAAAAAAAAAAAAGAAATATGTCAATAAATGTTAACTGCTGTTATTATTACCATCATCATCATCAATATCATCATGTCTGCCCATGCCTCAGTGATACTTCTTTCCTTTAAACTGCTGTCATCTCATTGTGCGCATGCGCCTGTCTGTGTTTACAGAAATCATATTTTATTGGATTTTGGGAAAACCCAATACAGATATTCTCTAAAATGTATTTCTACTGTAAATATTTTACTGACTCTTCACCTTGAATACAGTGTAAAACATACAGCTTTTTATGTTGTAGAATACTTTCCCAAGCCTCATATTGTTGCTGCTGTTGATTTTTTATTTATACCTCCTTATACAAGGAGAGGTTTTTTGACAGAAAACAGACAGGATAGATCAGTTCTCTTTATTTGCCCTAAATTTTGACTGGGGAGCTGTCAGGATCCTCTACTGGATCTTCAGACCCCTCGCTGCTTCACATGCACAGTATGGAGTCAGACCACTGCTGACCGGCCGTTACCTAGCAGGATGGCTAGGGCTGCATCTGAGACCACTCTCCCACTGTTCTCTGACGATCTGCAAAAGGGAATGTATTCTTGGGTAATTTCAATTCTACTCAATTCAGTTCACTCATCCCTTGCCCAGAGGAGTGGGTGGAATCTGCACTCTCTGATTACATTGTCTCATCACTGTCTTGTCTTGCTTCACATTACTGATTCATTTTCCATATGCAAGGTGTCATTATGTGCCCAGTTCTGCCCCCTGCCAGGCCTCCTTGTCGTGAGTCATAGCCTTTAAGTAGATCTATCTTTGTGGTTCCTGTGGAAGGGGTTCCTGCATTTTGGAGGAACAGGCGTTTGGCATATATGGGAGGAAAAAGTCATACAGGCAAGTGTGTAGAAATCTCTAATTTTCCTCCTCCTGGCTTTTATTATTCGTTCTGAAAGTCTTATTCACACGTTCATGGAACTGCCTTTAGGGGTCTGACAACATATTGACTTATCTTTCTAGTACTGTTGACACTGTAAGGACCTATTTAGCCAGAGGCTTCCATCAAGGTTAAACAATAACCCTGTTGTTTAACCCTTAAACTGTCCCTGCTCCCCTTCCCTCAGGGAACTTACTTAAAAACAAGTCCCATAACCAGCCCCAGGTAACAGCCCAAATACAAGGGTGGGTCAGGCCAGGTGGAGACAACCGATCAGTGGGGGGTTGCATACTGTCTCCCTAGTTACCAAGAAGTATGGGCCCCGCCCTTTGGGCACCCTTTGGGCGCCAGTTCTAACCAAGGTGATAGGCTAGGTCAAATGTCTACTATAGGGTAAATTGCAATTCAATTGGTCACTTATGTGTGACCTAAAATAACTGTGGAGTTTCTGGTGTGTTACCATCTCATTGGCCACCTGTGCGTGGCCAGGCCTAACCACATGGCCTTTGTCCTTAAAAGCTAGTCTGTGAAACAGAGAAAGGTCGCCGTCTCTTGTAAGAGGTGTGGTCCCAAACTGTTCCGTCTGATTCTTGATGCTTGGCACGGAATAAAGCTTTGCTTGACCTTCACTTTATATCAGTCTCACTCCTTTAATCACGGACCCATTATTGGGGGACCTAACAACACTTTGTATCTCTCTCTCTCTATATATGAATATTTCAAGGAAAACTGAGAAAAACTGAGTAAGGCTCTTATAGATAGTTTTTAAATTTTCCAAATTAAAAAGGGGGGAAAAAAGACTTGCTAATCACAGAATCAAAGAGGTCTTAGATCAAAACTTCGATTTTATAGTTGAAGGGACTCCTCTTATAGAGAAGTTGCCTGACTAGTCTGAGGTCATGCAGAAGCCAGAGGCCTAGGCCACCCCATCTCTGGGTCAGTGCTTTTGTCCTTCAGGTTCCTTGCTTTTTGGAACAAACAAACAAAAAAAATTACTTTCTGCTATTCTGGCAAGTCTAGATTCTCGAGTCTCAAGATTTTCTCTAGATTCTCAATTCTCTTTCATATTTAGACATTTTTTAAATAGCAAGATGCCTTCTTCCACATGGAAATAGAACTACAAGGAAAAAACCCACAAAGAGCACTGAAATTCTTCATTTTTTTTTTAAAGATCTTATTTATTTATTTGACAGAGAGAGATCACAAGTAGTCAGAGAGGCAGGCAGATAGAGAGAGGAGGAAGCAGGCTCCCCGCTGAGCAGAGAGCCCGATGCGGGACTCGATCCCAGGACCCCGAGACCATGACCCGAGCCGAAGGCAGCGGCCTAACCCACCGAGCCACCCAGGCGCCCGAAATTCTTCATTTTTAAAGCACTTTGGGGAAATTTCATATGCTCTTCTTCCAGTTCCTTCTATACCTCTTTCTAAAAATTACAAGTAAAATAAATATCCAACCTGGGATAATATTTCCCTTAAAGGAGTTGATTCTTTAAGTCTTAATTATTGTTGTGACATTTCACATTCCAAAACGTCAGTCCCTTTGTGTTTCAGCTGCTGAGTGACTGCTCTTCTCGTCTTAAAATGGTCCGCCCAGCCACAAGACTGTACACACCTGATGGAGAACCAATTCACTCATGGGATGACATAGAGCGAGATATGGTCATCTGCGTTTCCACAGGACATGGCTTTATAACCCAAAAAGGTATGGGAGACAGTCTCTTCTCCACTGAGTTTTTGAAGAATTAAAATCGTCTTCTCTTTAAAGAGCTTGCTTTCTGAATTTTATATCTCATTGTGATGCTTTTTAATAATTACCTTCTTACACATTTCTACTTGAAGTTACTAAAGTTAAATTTATAAACTTTTGTGCTGGAAACTCACTGTTGACATTGTTTGCACTCAAGAATTCAAAGTTCTGTTAGCCTTGAGCCTTATCCAACAGGCTTATTTTCAGAAATTCTAAATGGCCCCATTTGAATGTGTTCCCTTAGCATAAACCCTGAGGAAAGGAGGCTCCATTGACTTCCTACTTTCAAGTTATTTAAAACTTAATGGTTTATTAATTGCAACTATACAGTTTGCAGATATTTTTAAAAGATTTTTATTTATTTATTTATTTGTGCATGAGCAGGGGGAGGAGGGGCAGACAGAGAGGGACAAGCAGAGTCTAAGCTGAGCAGGGATCCCAAAGGGGGGCTTGATTCCAGGACTCTGAAATCATGACGTTAGCCCAAGTCAGATGCTTAACAGACCGAGCCACCCAGCTGTCCCTGCAGATTTCTTTTTTTAATAATAATAATGTATATGCTCATTTTAGAAGTAATAGAAATGCAAAGGAACATATATTTGTTATTAAACCAACTTTTGTTCTTTACCTTGTTTGCCTGAGGTATTTAAAGCCCCTTTCTGGGGGTAGGTATACATTAATGAATACGTAATTTTTAGGAATTCTGAAGAACATGGTATCACTTTAAAAGAAATCAAAAGATTAGGAAGTGAATCACCTGGGATCCCTAAAAGAACAAATACTAGATTATTTCTTCTTAAAAGTCACCATAAAATTGTTATTACTGTGTTATATGTAAGGTACAGAAACCTTTAAGACAGCTGCAATCATATCTTTACATTTAGCGCAGAACAAAAGTATAGGAATAAGACTGAAATGTAGGAAGACAAGGACTTACTGGGATGTCTAGCCCTGCTGTCAGGGATGCCACAACTATTCTTCCAGTGCCATCCTACATAAAGGAAGAGGCTCTAATCTTTGTATTCTTTCTAGGCTGTTGTCCTCACCACTCACCATTACCCACCTCCCCAGCTCTTGGTGACCCTCATTATACATAGAGGAACACACCGATTTGGGGGTTCTTATCATTAGCAAGTATTAGTTGACAGTCTTCTGTGTTCCCACACTATGTAGTCTTATAAAAGAAATATAAGCCAAGGTTCCTTCCCCAAAAGAGTTTTCAGTCTAATTAGGAATATGAACACACTTGAAATATTGCAGTACAATTGAATAGTAAACAAACAAGTGGTGCAGTAGGAAGAACTTTCCCATTTTCTTCATTGTTTATGCTTAATTTTTTATACTCTTAGGATGGTCTTCTGTTGCCTGGCCCCTTCCCTCCTGGCCTCATTGTGTTCTTTGGGCCTTTCTGATAAATAAAGCTAACTATGCCTCAGACAACTGGCCAAAAGGATATCCAAAACACAGAGAGAAATGTAGGCCCCTTTGCCAGAAGCAAGCTTGTTACCAAGAAAAACTGAAGGAGAGAGAGAAAACAAGAAATGCCAATGTTACTTTCCCTATCATTTTCTTCCACGTTAGCTTTGTGGTCAAAGGACAAGGCTGTGTAGACAAACGTTTATTTTTACATCTTCAGTTCTGTGACCACATGGATTACTATGATGTGAAAGTCGATTCTTTTCCTCAGAAAGTAGGTTCCCATGTTACCTTCCTGGTGAAAAGGTTAGCGGTTTTCCCTAGTTGTCTTAAGTTCTTTTCCATGGGTGATATGTATTCTAGGAAATCTGACTGATAGAAAAGTTTAAGCTGTTCTTTAGAAATTTGCTTCACAGGGCGCCTGGGTGGCTCAGTTGGTTAAAGCCTCTGCCTTTGGCTCAGGTCATGAGCCTGGGGTCCTGGGATCGAGCCCCATATCAGGCTCTCTGCTTGGTGGGGAGCCTGCTTCCTCCTCTCTCTCTGCCTGCCTCTCTGCCTACTCTCTCTCTGTCAAGTAAATAAAATCTTTTTTTAAAAAGGAGGAAAAAAAAAAGAAATTTATTTCACTATATGAGTTGCCATTTACTGTTTCTCCTGGAATAATTAAGTTAGAAATAATTATTAAGTAGAAATCTAAATATTCAGGATGTTTTAAAAAAAGAAGAGAGAAAGACTACTAGCACACACTTACACACACATGTATTTATGTGTTTATTTACAAATTAATCATTCCACTCAAAATTTTGCTGTGACCTACTGGCTTAACTATGTGGTAGAAAATAAGGCAGCCTGGCCTGGGAGTTTCAATACTAACCACTCTATAACTTATTTTATATACTATAGTGTAAAAACATTTAGCATGTGAAAGTCAGTCATCAAAGGATCACACTGGGTTTTTGAAAAATGGATTTGTTTTGGCAAAACAAATCAGATACTGTTAGAATGATTTCTTTCACAGAAACCCCCAACAAAATTAAAAGAGTGCTTTACGCCATTCGTCATCGAATTAGAACACTGCTCACACTACTGTGTTTACCGTCTTTTCACTGGGTTCAACTTCTAGACCACTTCCAGGTTAGCCTCCAATTCAGGCTTTGTACAAAGCCTGGAAGGAAGCCCTCTCCAGAAATGCCATTCTGTAGAAATCCAAAGAATGTTAACACGTATCTGATGTGATAAGCAAGTCAAGTGTGTAATGAGAGTGTCCAGGGGTGGGAGTCAAGGATTTCTGAGGGATCTTTGAGTTTTCATCATGTTGGACTTTTAATTACTTTCTATAAATACATGACATGTCTCTCAAAATAATCTTTTTAACAGAGTTAAAGCAACTGATGGAGGTCAGGGCAAATTATGCCAGAATCCGAAGGCAGCAGGGCCCTGAAGCCACAAACATCGCGATGTCACAACCTCACAAGCTGCAACTCCCGGTACGTCTACACAGTTAATATCTATGAGAGCCATCGCATTTCGTGCTGTATTTTGCTGGGGTAAACTATGTGTATACAGTCACATGCTTGCTATGGTATGACAATTATTCATCCTTTCTAACTTCGTATAGCATCTTTTAAAAAAAGTTATTACCCTCCACATTTTATACAGAATGGCATTTGATGCCTCAAATATGTTCTTGGAGAGGCAATAAAACTAGATAAAATAATGTCAATAAAATAACTATCTTAGATATATTTTCTTCCAGATAAAACCAGGAAACTACTATTATTATAATGTAGCAGAGGCAAGTAATATTTTGTATATATATATTTATATATTATATATATATATTATACACACACACAAACATGTATAATTTATATTTGCTTGTTATAAATACATTGTATGTATTTATATATGTAATTTAGTGGAGGCAAGTAGTGTGTGTGTGTGTGTGTGTAATTCAATAATAAAATAGACTGTTTGACCACCTAACACTAAATTTGACCTAAACTGACATTTTCCTAGTTTGGCCACCATATTTTCTAAACCTTCATGTTAAAATCCTTTATTTACTGAATAAAAATGAAATACCTCAAGAATCAATCTTTCCTCCTCCAATTTCCCTTCCGTTTGGCCTGTAGTAGCAATGCAGGACTCTACAGAACATGTTTCCAAAAGCAAAGCTGGGTAATTCCAGACTAAACTCAGCAAGCAAGAGTCATAGACTGTGTCCTCAACACAGAATTTAGAGAAAGGATCTATGCACTGTTAAAAAGAAAAGTCACGTAAGGAGTCAAGGGTACTCCTTAGCAATCTTAGAAAGGAACACTATAGGAAAAGAAGAGAAAAACCCATCTGTTGTTGTTTTTTAAATTTTTTAAAATTAACATATAAGGTATTATTAGATCCATGGGTACAGGTCTGTGAATCATCAGGTTTACACACTTCACAGCATTTACCATAGCACATACCCTTCCCAACGTCCATAAGCCCCCCACCCTCTCCCTACCCACCTCCCCCCAGAACCTGTCTGTTAATTTCTTCCTGCAATGGAGAAAGAATCTGTTGGTGGTGGTGGTGGTGGTGTTTTAAATAGCAGTGACAAAGCAGAGTTTGGTTTCTGATCCTGGTCGAAAATTTTCAGAGAACTGTTCTCTCTCTTCCTCTGAAAGGCACTCACAGCTCTGTCTGAATATAAATTGCAACCTGGCTAGGTGTGTACAGAATGGCTCAGCTGACTCACTCCTCAATCCACCACTTTCATGGGATGCAGTAGATCATGTCTACTAAGGGGGGCTCTTGGTAATCGCTGCAAAAGGCCTAGTATTTACTCCCAGTCTGCAAATCAGTAGGGCTGCACGAGTAAATTCCTGCTGCTTCCAACACCACTAAAAGGAGAGCACATTGAGGTGAAATTTCACATGTTACATCCACAGCAGTTTGCCTTTTTGCAGACACTGTTGTACAACGTTAGAGATGGGAAGGCATCCCAGAACGGCCTGTGACACACAGGAGAGAAAGATTGCATATGACCCCCATTTTTCTTTTTCTTTCTTTCTTTTTTTTTTTTTTAAGAAGAAAGTCAAAATAAGAAAGGTTAAGGAAGTGCTCCAGGTCAGAAAGCAGGACAACAGGATTCTTACCTGCTGGGCCTCTGCTGAAAACACCTGCATCACAATCTCCATAGACAAAGAACTTCGTTTTTTATTTTTCTTTCTTTCTTTTTTTTTTTTTTTAATTTTCTCAAATTCCTTGAAAACAAAGACATTTCTCTGGGTGCAAAAGTACCTATCATTTTGCTGCCAAAGAAAAGTTGATTTGCTATGAAAATGGCATAATTTCACCCTGGATCAAATGTGCAAATTCTTGTGAAGTCTTCACTCTTGCATGTGAATACGCCTGAAGCGAAAATTGGCAATATCACACAACGCTCTATCAAGCACCAGGAGACATAAGGCAAAACTCTTAACTGAACTTTTCTATTACTAGTAAATGGGATTTTAGATGTAATATAACAGTCATCAACACATCACATTTTACCAGCGAGGCAGCGACACTTGCTTTGTGGACGACAACTTGCACAGGGTATCTCGGCAGTTCATAGCCGCTTTTAACTTAGACCAAGGACAGCCCTGCTCTTTCCTTATTATTGACCTTCCTCCTTGCTTGGTTACAAGGTGGACTGGGGAGTGCTTTCTCCACCTCAGCAAGGACAATAGGGTAAGACCATTGCAATTCTGTTTAGCCTCCCTAGGCTTTTAATAAACCCAGCAATTTCCTTTGGGGACATTTTTATCTAATTTGAATCAGTTTCATATATATGTCACATTTCAATATTTTCCTATCAACTGGAAACCATTTATTATTAAGTACTCAAATAATAGTCCTCAATCCGTGGCCTTCTCCAGAAATTTATTTCCTACTGGTTCACGAACATCCTTAAGGTGAGCCAGATATTAATCAACAGAGTGCCAGGATCTGTGATTGTCCTCAGGAGGACTTTTCTAAATGTTTCTGCCCCATCTTTAGCTTTTGTTGCCTGATTACGTGTTGGGGTGAAGCTGCATGTTTCTAAGCCAGCTGACTAAAAATAACATGCCCAAAAGTTTGACAGACATTGTGAGATTTACTGAGAGTGTTTGATAAATAAGAAACATTTATCTGGGTACTTATGTCAGTTCTGCAAAACAGGACACATTAGTAATGATTCAAAATGCAAAGGTAGTCTTATTAGAGCAATAACCCTGAATTTCCATTTCTTTCTTGATTGTTCACAATAACTAATTTTTTGTGTGTGTGGATTAAGGAAGCAAAGCAAAAAAAACAACAAAAAGGGAAAAATAAATTTGTTCTCTTTACAAGAGAATCACTTAGAAATTGCGGCTAGTGGCTATTGCTATGTTTATGAGCTTATCTTTAACAATAGCCCAGGTGTGCTGAGTGTCATTGAGATTTGTGATTCACCAAGGCAGCCGGTTGTTTCTGTTTTTGCTTTTTCTGGCATCATTTGGAAGAGAGCAATCAAAACCCAGAGATCTGTGTTATTCTAGGTCATCACAAATCAGATGCAAATGTCCTCAGTTGAATGGAATTTGGACCCATTGGTGATCCTCAGTTGTTTTTATTAAACCAATGGCTCCAATTCCCTCTTGCTTCTGAACACATCTCAAAGCCTCCTAAGGCTAGGTAAGCAGAAAGAGCAGCAGTTTTGTTTGTTCTCAATGCAGTAAACTAAAATTCTGCATAAATGGCATAAATGGCATAAATCAGGGCTGCTTGGCCATAAGCAGCTGCAAAGAAGATCAATAAAGACCACCACTCAGGTAAGTGCTGATGAAAGTAAATGGTCAGACTGTGTAACAAGGTTGTATGGTGGGTTCCTGCTGTCAGCTACAGTATTTTCCTCATCCTGTGAGTCTGTAATATGAAACTACTATCAGTAGGCTGTCACCCTGTACCATATGTGCAAATAGGAATATATGAGGGGAGAGGAAATGCTTACGCCCATGGTGTGACTGGGTCGGGGGAGGGAGAAAGAAAGAAGACAAGAAATTGTATTTATATGGCAAGTACAATGGGGATTCTGAATTGGATATGCTATCTCTCCTGGTCGGCTTGAATTCCTGTCCTGGTTTAAGGGTAGATACAAGGTTCAGTCAACCACTAGATCCATTAGGTCCTGGCTTTTCAGTCCTAGAAGTTTTGAACCTGGGGAAGAATACTGGGAGTTTGGCCAGGTGTGGATTCTCAAGGTGTCACCTCTGTCAGACCAACTGAGGCAGCTGGGCAGTCAGACTCTAAGTGCCACCACCAGCAGCTGTATTTTAGAGGAAATTTCTCAAAGGCATACTCTCCATAAGTAACCCAGCAGACTTGGTTGGACCAGAATGGAAGAGAGGAGGGAATCTTCCAGAGCTTCTAGGGTTGGCACTCCCAAAGTATGAGTTCAGATTACATCACTCTTTTCATTTCTACCACTTTGCCCTCTTCCTTCCTTTCTTCTCTCTCCTTGCCTGTGGGTCTTCTCAGTCTTCCATGCTTTTCTCTTCTAAGGGCCTTTAAATTCCCACTTTTATTTTGAAAACAATCCTTCCTGGAGCAATTTGTGGAGCAGCAGGGCTGCTTCCTTAGTATGATTCTCCAAGTTTCACTGGGGTGCTTGATAAAACACAGCCCCAGGCTGATCACAGAGGTTCTTATTCTGTGTGCCTGAGGTGGGTCAGGCAGTCTGCATTTGATAAGCCCCAGGGATGGCGAGCAGTTAGCTGACCACACTTTGAGGAGCTCGGCCAGGAATGTTGTGACCATCAGCTGGGCATGTGCTGAGGACTGTTGGGTCCATGGTCAAAGGAGCGAGACTGATAAAAAGTGAAGGTCAAGTAAAGCTTTATTTTGTGCCGAGCATCGAGAATCAAACTGACTGGCCAGGGCCGTCTCTTGCAAAGAGGTGACCCCTCTCTTCTTTACAGACTAGCTTTTAAGGGCAAAGGCCATGTGGTTGGGCCTGGCCATGCACAGGTGACCAATAAGATTGTAACACAGAGAAAGCTACACAGTCCTGCTAGGTCACACATAAGTGACCAATTGAATTACAATTTACCCTATCGTAGATATTTGAATTAGCCTATCACCTTGGTCAGAATTGGCGCCCAAAGGGCACCCAAGGGGCGGGGCCCATACTCCTTGGTAGCTAGGGAGACAGTATGCGCCCCCACCGATTTGATACCCCCACCTGGCCTGACCCATCCCTGCATTCGGGCTGTTATCTCCACCTGACCTGACCCACCCATGTATTTGGGCTTTGTTACCTGGGACTGGTTTCCCGGACTTGCTTTTAAGTAAGTTCCCCAGGCGGGGGGTGGGGGGTGGGGAGGGGTGGGCAAGGTCAGTTTAAGTTTTTATGTATAAACAACAAAATGGCTGTTCAACCAGGGTGAGGCCGCTCTAGCTGAATAGGCCCATACAAGGACCAGTTTCAAGAATACTGGAGTATGAAGGCAAGGAAGCACTTGCTGCATGTGTGATGGCTTGAGTCCCAACGTCCTCACATTTTCTTATCACTATTTGCTGAAGAAATAATGGAAATGTTCCTGGGTCAGGACCAACCACCCAGACACTGTAACCAGGACCCAGACATTGAAGGCAAAGCAAGCGAGTCTGAGGTAGTGGAGCTTCCCATGTTAATTAAGCTGGCTTCAATGCTGATAACATCTTGCTATTTTAAAGGTCACAGGAATAATGTCTGGACTATGGTGCACATATCGAGGAGCAGAGTAATTTTGAAGGTGGGGAAGAAAAGCAAGCTTCTTGGAATTTTCTTGTACATTTTTATATGTACAAAAAGAGAGTGCTTTAGAACAAGGATGGGAGTTTATTTGCCGAAGGGACCCTTTCCTAACTGAGGGAGCTGCTTGCTGGGGAAGGGGAGGCAGAACCTCTTTATGCTTGCTCTAAATCTAGTTAACATGGAAGCCTGAGCCACCCACATCCCTGGCAGACTCATCTAAGAGTGTGAAATTCCACAGGATATTATTTCAGTTCAATGACAAGTGCTCTTAGAAAAATTAATTTTCAAAACAGTTCTCTTGCTCCCTAAATGAAATCCATATAGGCTGGGAGACAGATACTGTAGAAGACAGAAAATACAAAGAAAAATAGTTCTTTGAAGAACTAATTCATATATCTGTCTATCTATCTCCAGGCACTCTCTGTTCTATTCTGTTCTGGGTGCTGGGCATGCAAAGTTGTGTGATTACTTGGACACTTGGCTTAGAACGTTGGATTAAGAGCCATAAGGTTAGGTGGGAGGGGTGGGCATGAAATTGTGGAGGGCCTTATAGATCATGCTAAGGAGTTGGATTTTTCTATTTTAAGTGCAGTGAGAAACCATTAAAGGGAACTAACATGAAAACTGGATTAAGTATTGTGCATTAAATTAAGCTTTCTCAGGTTACTAGTTACAGAACATACTCGGTTTAGCTCTAGTGATGGAGATTTTTTGAGAGGATTAAGAAGGAAGTAAGAATGCACAGGGTGATGTGGGAAATAGAGGCAGAAGAAAATCATTAAAATTCCTTACCTACTGACAAGCCCTTGAAACAGACAGAGTGGCTCTCCCCTGGAGACTCAACTGCCCTCACCTTGAGGTTTTGCTAAGGACAATCCTAGCCGGACTGACCCCCTACCCCGACAGGTCCAACCAGGATCCTGTAAGTCTACTTTAATAATTCCTTTAGGAAACTTTATCTCTAAACCTCCAAGATGGTGTCAGAAATCATTCCCAAGCATATGACCCACTGATATACATCTAAAGGGTCTCACGAGAAGATTTTTATTACTGGTAATAAATAACCTTTCTTCCAACAATAGCTAGCCCCTCAAGGTCCTAGAGACCTTGCTTCCAAAATTCCTTAGAGACTTACATCATCCCCAATCCCTTGTCCTCACCCACTGCTGAGTCCACCCCTACTCTGCCTTTAAAAACTCTGACTGTAATCTGGTTCGGGGTCCGAGTTCCTACTCCACTGTGTCAGGTATACTTGGGCCCAAGCTTAAGCTTGTTAAATAAACCTTCATGCAATTGCATCGGTGTTGGCTCCTTGGTGGTCTCTCAGACCAGAGACCCTTGTACAACAAGGGAAGCCCAGCAGACTCTGTTCAAGATGCAAGGCCAGTCTTTGTCCACACGGCCACCCAGCAGTCTACTATTCCTGCTCTTAACTTGGTAACTTGGTTGTTTCTTGTTGCTTCTTGCTTCTGCTGTGAACTTTCTACTTCTCCACAGACTTCTGCTCTACACTAAGATGCTTACTTGTCTGCTCTGCTCATTCGCGGCTTCTGTTTCCTGCCTTCTCTTTATATTTCTTTTGGCTCCAGGGCCACTCTACCATCTGAATTACTTTCTTTGTGTCTTTTAATGGAAGACTGAATGGCCAGAGGTCAGCCATTTACTCATTCCTTTAGATTAGGGTATCAGAGATCACATGATACAAAGCACAGCTTGCCTATTGAAGTGACGGGTGTGGGTTGGTTTCCTCAGGAAGCTGTCGACAGGGCTGCCTTTTGGGGGTCTAGGACATTTTTGGTATAGACCATTGTTCTGCCATTGCTATGGTCCTTTTCTCTCTTCACCATGGAGGGATTAACAATGGAATGATCTAGGCAGTCACTATTTCTCTTTAGTCACTGAGAGGCTTGCCCTTGGGTACATCCTCAAAATTGGCCTTGATGGGGAGATCTTTGCTATATAGGCAAGACAAATTTGAGGTTGGAATCTGTGCCTTTGGTTATGATATCAGGAAGGATACCAGATGGACTCACAAATTATACTCCTTAATACAACCAACTCCTTCTGGGGAAGCAGATCTTGCAGGGATGTTCTGGCATCTAAAACTCAAGGCACTCTGGCATCCACATGATTTTCCCAAATCAATTCAGAGTGCCAACCCTTTATCAGACCTTTTCTTGACTCTTATTTCATGCAGTCATTTTGATAGGCTGAATTCCATTGTGGATTTTGATTTTTTATTACCCTTTCTCCCCCTCCCTCCACTCTGCAAGGTGAACCTGGCCAACAACATTCTCAAGGCTGAAATGTGAGTTCTGCTCAGTGGGCTTGACAGTGGTCTGCTGGGTTTGAGTCGTAAATCCTTGCTATGATCCAGGACACCCACGGAGTAGTATTATCTGTTAGATAATGCCCAGTTCCCATGCAAAAGTTGATTGGGCCACAACTAGATATGGATTTGGAGCTGGGTACTTAAGAGGCTTCTCGGGGAGGAGTCCTTGCCAGCAGTGAGGCACAGGGTAGTGGTTGCATGTAAAAGCATCAGGAGTGTCCTGCACTCCAGGTCCTCGCTCAGGAAATGACTCAACGACAAAGGGCAATTTTCATTGCACCAATTTCCAACTGTTGTTAGGAAGAATAAAAGGGATTCATCTGTGGGATTTTTGAGTCTTTTGAAGTTGTTTACTTACACTATCTTACTGCTGCCACAGCATTGCCCACACGGCTGATCCTGATTTTTTTTAACCAGCCAATGTACAACCCCAGCCTTCTTCCTCTCCAATTTTTTTTTAATCCAAGTCGTAGCCAAGATCACTTTTTGAGAATGAAAATCATACCATGTTGTTCTTGCTTAAAATCTTTCAGCAGTGCCCTACCCCCACCTTTGTCATCAAAGTAAAGAGCAAACCCAACACCCTTGGGACTATCGTGTCCACGAGCCCTGTGGTCTCTGTTTTCTCATCCTTTGCTCACAGAGATCTACACCCCTTTCATCCTAGACATTCCCTCAGTACCCCGCCCCCTCAAATTGTGTGTTCTCTCTCATTTCCACACCTTTGCGCCTTTCTTCTCCTTGGGAAATTGTCCTTGACCACTCCCCACACTCATGTCTGTTAGAAACTTCCATGTGCTCCCTCTGCCCTCTTTGCTTGCCACTTTTCACTGTTGATGTCTTTTTTTTCTCCCACTTGTCTCTAAGCTCTTTGAAGGTAAGCCAGGCTTGTTCACACCTGTATTTCCAGGTGTGGATATTCCTTACTCTATAGCAGGCCTTAATGAATATTTGTTAAGTGAATGTAAGATTTAGGGTAATTGATTGATTAAAAATCTGCTTTTAAATATACACATTGAATCAGAGTTAGACTTTTTGTAGAATTTTCTTCTCTTCACATGCACTGTTTTGAACAAGGTGTTCCCACAGGGTTTATATGTTGAAACCCTGTGCCGCAGTGTGATTAGGAGCAAATGACGTCACGAGGATGGAGCCCTCATGAATGGAATTTGCGCCCTTATAAGCCACTAGAGAGTTTCCTTCATCTGCTCTGCTCTCTGCCTTATGAGGATACAATGAGAAGTCAGTAGTTTGCAACACAGAAGAGGATTCTCACCAGAACATAACCATGCTGGCATTCTGATCTTAGACATCCCGGTTCCATAAATTTCTGTTGTTTATAAGCCTGTGGTACTTCATTGTAGCAACCTGAGCTAAGACACACATTATCACATCAATCCGTAAAATACCACATAAACCTCTTATAAAACAAGTCTTAAGACAATATAGCCTGACTAAATTTCCTTCATCACAAGGAAAACCAGAACAAGGTTGATCATGATCCCTTCTTTTCCAACTGTAACTTTCAAAATGCTCTTGAGGTCTGATGGAGGGTTCTCCCATCAGTGCCCAGATGAACCCTTAACTGCTCAGCCGCCTCTGCTGCAGGCAGCCTGCTTGCAAGGGACGATATGTCACCCCCTTTCACAAGTGTGATGATTTGTGGCTGAGAAGGGAGAGCCTGCTCTCTGAACCACATGCCCCCTGGTGCGGGCAGGCTAAGGAAAGATGAATAGCATTATAAGACAGACATCTGAATGTTTCGTATTAAATTAGTCCCACAGAGCGCCTAGAATTCTCATTCCATAAATCATGAAGTAAAGTAAACTCACTCCCAGGTTAGATTGCTGTGACTTTGGCCTGTGGTGTCATAGATAATCTGAGAATAGTTAAACATTTGTCTGAAATAGTAATAATTTCCAGCATATTTACTTAGTGACATAGAAGTGACCCAGACTGACAGAAACAGCATGTAAATGGGAGTCAGCCAATTTAGGAGATTTCCAAACAAAGGTCACTGCTCCTCACCTCCTCTGCCTACTCAGAAACTGCCATGGGCTCCTTCAGGGGCTACTAAGTGCTGGGGACTGAGATGAACAACCTTCACCTCCAGAGTACGTATTAAAAAGGACTGATGTACTCCCATCCCTTTACTAAATGGCATTTGCTGCACCATTTTGAAATTGACTTTCACCTTGCCTTGTTCTAAACATCATAAAGCTAGGAAGGACCTTGATTCCACTAAAGCCACATTTCTCTACAATGGTAAAGTTTATTCTGAGAATATTTTGCATAGCTTTGGCTCTATTCTGGTTCCTCCTTTCCCGGGCTAACATTTAATTACTGGGCGCATAATAGAATGGAAGGAATATTAGACTGTGGCTTGTAAGACCAGTGAGTTCCATGCTAACTGGCCAAGGGCCCATCGAACTACTGCTATCCCTTCTATAAAATAAGGAAAGTAGACTCTTGAATCTTTAAAGTTCCACCCAACTTTAAAAGTCTGATTCTGATTCAGCTGTGAGATACAATTGAGCAACAAGAATTGTGACAGCCAGAATTCCAGCTGACCCCAGGAAGCCTGTCCATCTGCTTGGTAAGGCCTTGTTATAGGTATTCACTAGGACCTGAGGATCTTCACCCTCAGAAGCCCTGTCCAGATTTCACCAGAGCAACAGAGGGACGCTGAGGCACAGCTTAGTGGTGGCCAAGGGCTGGAGGTGATTCTTTCCAGGGAAGGATCTTTGTATGTGCTGTCAGAGGCCTGAATTGAGTCCTGCCTCTTGCACTATTGGGCAGGTTGTTTTGTATTTGGTATACAGAACAATGAGATCATAAATGTTGAAGCGGAAGGGCACTCATGCTGGTAGAATGTCTACACATGTCAGGTACCATATTGGACTTTTACACTGTTGTCATCTGTTTCATTCCATACATATGACCACCCTTGGAAGTAGATATTTTTTCTACTTCTACTTTTGGGCATTTTACAAATGAGGAAGGTGAAATATCTTGCCCAAAGATGGTGGGGGGATGGATGAAATAGGTGATGGAAATTAAGGAGTGCACTCATTGTGATAAGCATTGGGTAATATATGGAATTGTTGAATCTCTATTTTGTACACTCAAAACTAATATAACAATGTATGTTAAGTATATTGGAGTTAAAATTTAAAAAATAATAAAAAATAAATTTTAAAAAAGCCACCAGGCAGAGCTGGGTTTTGAACCTCAAAACCTGTAGGCATTTCAGGTTACTCATATTAGGTTACTGACTCTGAAAGTGAGATTACTGGATGGCTTCAAGGAGTAATGGTTTGGTCACTGCCTGTTTGGAAGATTTCCGTGAAGACAACTAAGTTATGCAGAGTCAGCTACACTTGGAAGCCCAACCCACAATAGGAGGGGCATTGCCATATGTGTGGGAATGACCTTCACCTACTTTTCAGGACAGAGCAAGACATCTGGGGTCTTCTTTACCCCAGTAGCTGTATTTCCCCCATGTATTAGTTGCTAGGGCTGCTGTAATAAGGTACCACAAACTGGGTGCCTTATAGAACAGAAATTTCTTGTCTCACAGTTCTAGAAGCTAGAAGGCCAACATCAAGTTGGCAGCAGGTTTTGTTCCCTCTCTAGGTTTTGTTCCCACATTCTAACAGAATGGTCAGTTCCATGCCTCTGCTCTAGCTTCGAGTAGTTTCCAATCTTTGTTGTTCCTTGGCTTATAGAATCATCACCCCAATCTCTGCCTTCATCTTCGCATGACATGACACCCTGTGTGCCTATGTCCAAATCTCCCTCTTTTATAAAGATGCCAGCCATATTGGATTGGGACCACCCTACTCCAGTATGACCTCATCTTAACTAATTACATCTGCAAAGACCCTATTTCCAAACAAGAACACATTCTGAGATACTGAGGGCTAGGACTTTGATATATGAATTTGTGGGTGGGGGGGAGGGGAGGGGACACAATTCAAGCCATAACAGTCTGAAACAAAAGTCCCACCCCTCACCCCACACAAGCACTTCCTCTGAGCTCAAGTGCTCTACCATTAAAGATCACAACATTCTTTCTTGATGGCATGTCTCTCTCCCTTTTATGTCTTTCTTGTTTCTTACTAACACTGAAGTCTGATATTAATGGAAAAACCATTAAAAAAAAAAAACTATTATCCTATGAGGTAAAGTGAATGCACTCAACTGTAAAAGGAAGACTTATCGATCAATTTCAGTTACACCTTGCTTGTCTGACACTTTGCAGCTAAGGAATGTGTTTTTATTGCCTGGCCAGATAGTTCAGATTTCCGGTCAGTCTTAGTAAAGACCCCTTTTTATAACATTGATAAAATTTTATCACAGAGCTATGAAAACAAAATTAGATTTCATAACTCACATCAGGCCTTGAAGGGAATGCCTCTATAAATTTTACAAACCTTATCAAGTTTTAATGTACCTATTCTGATAAATATTTTTAAGATAGCAACTTCTATTGAACTTCATGTGTGTGTGTGTGTGTGTGTATAAATAAGTATATGTATGTACATGTAGACATATATTTCTCTTTTTCTCTCTTATAGGAAAGAAGACTTTCTTCATCTACTTGCAAACCAAAGGCTGTGATAGGAAGGTCAATTATTTAGATTGCCAAAGACTCAAATTTAGGAAAGTCCCCTTCTATAAAAGAAATCTGTGTGGTTCATTTAGAAATTTAATCCTAAAGTTTATTTTTCAAAGTAACTGAATTTTTCACATACTGATTTTGAAGAATTACCAACACAGATAAATCAGCTATAAGATATTTATAAATTAATAAGAAGACATGTCATAGTCAAAGGCAGCATTAGCCATAGAGACTTTATATTTTAATGAGATCTTGTTTATATTGTCTAGTCTTTCCAGTCTATAGAGAGGCCTGTTGGAAAAAGTTGCATATATATTGAACACATGTTTTGTCCCAACTAGGTAGCAAGTGCCTGGAGGGCAGAGACCCTCGTTTTTCATTTACTTGGGCCAGGGCTCTGCCCACAAAGACTCCGTGCTAATGGAGTCCCACTGCAAGAGCAGTGTTATGGGAAAGTGAGGTGATGCCATCCTCCCCTCTCATGCTAGACCACAAACTGAAATTACGACAGTACAGTAGGGAGAGAGGGTCTGCTTTATAGAACTTCATTTCAGTCAGATGTTCAGGAGCCAAATGAAATCGAGTTATAGTTGGATCGTCCTTTCTGCTTTTCAGAGGCAAGAAACACTTCTCAAAATTGCACAAATGAAATAAATGTGATAGTGTAAACTAGGCATCTTATAGTCTCAAAAACATCTTTTGTGATTATTTATATATTTTAGTTTAAAATGCAAATTTAAAAAAAGAAAAGGTTTTAAGTAAAAAGATTTTAAGTAAGCTCTACACTCAGTGTGGGGCTTGAACTCTCAACCCTGAGAGTAAGAGTCACATGCTCTACCAACTGAGCTGGCCAGATGTTCCCCCCAAATCTTAAAATGATGTGAAATTACTTATATCTGAATGGACAACATTTAAAACATCAACAGACTTTGTAAAGGAGTTCTCAAACTGTTTTGGTTCATGTACTATCTCTGAGAACCACTTGAAAAGCCAGAAGCTTACAAAATGCACGTACAAAACAAAGCTTTTTTTTTTTCTTTCTTACTATTTCATGGAGTTCTCAGACCTACTTGAAAAACATCTGTGAACTTTCACATAAAGAACTTCTGATATAAGATATTTCTAATTTCAATATTCTTTAAGGTTTAGGGGACATTGGATCTATACTTCTCAATGGAAAATTTTAAAATACATGTCAGATGAAGCAGACTCTGTAACTGTAACTGTTGTAATTTATCTTGTTATACTCAAAAACAATAAACCATGAAGATTTCTTACCATTTTTGAGTATAGTTTTTACATCTATGAATCTTAAATGGGAAAAGGGAAGGAAATATAAACTTCAGTGTTGTTAATTTGGGGCATTCCTTGGAGAAACCACTTATTACCTGGAAGGAAAAAGCTAATTAAGTCAACATTTCTTAAGATCACAAAGCCATTTTACTTGCTACTCTTAGAGGCAGAAGGGAATACACGCTGTTTCTCTTTTGTCTGTCAGGAGAATAATAGGGATCGCTGACAGGCCTGGCAGCCCTGAGCAGAACCTCCACAGAAGAGCAGTCTCAGACGTCTGGAGTCTGCCTGGAAATCGCGGCTACCCAGCCGCAGAGAAATAGGGTACCTTGGATCAGAACACCCAGCCCGCTCCACTGCTGTACTATGCACATATATAGAAGATGGTGATGTTTCCAAATATGCAGATAACTTTTGGATCATTTCATTCTGAGTCTGTTATAAATGTACTTCAGTTTAATTTAGTCAAAACTAACTGTACCCTCAGTCAGAAATGAGGTTAAAATGACTTTGAACACTCTTTGAGGTGTTGTTTACAAATGACCTTAAACTGTTACATTTTTATATGAAAAATATATTGAGTTATGGTTTAATGCCACTGTCCTTGGCTAGAGTTCCCAGATTTGAAAAGGTCTAGATTTAGGAGTCCAAGACACGCTGTAAAGCTGCTCTGTCCGTTCTCTGCTTTGTTCCCAGAGCCTAGCACAGTGCCTGGACACCAGTAGGTGCTCATTAAATCTTTCTTCAGTATCAAATGAGGAGCCACATTTCGACTCTGGCTGTGCTTCATACTACCCATGGGACATATCTATTTTCTCAACAATGACATGAGAATACTAATATTTCCTTCCAACCCTCCCCCCCAGAAGTTGTTTTTAGCATCAGATGAGATAAAGTGTAGAAAAAAATTTTTCCCTTTTTTTTTTTCCTGAAGAAAGGAATAGTCTTCAAATTAGGCATAGATTTCATGTGGATATAAAAGAAGTAAGTGTACTAAAAAGTATCATTGGACTATTGTAGGGGAAAGAATGAGATCACAGACTTAGAATTCAAAATCAACCATTTTATTTTACAGAATGTTAATGCTGAAATGAAGAGGAGTGTTCGGATGCTAGAAGTGAGAGGTCACCACTCCCTAGGCTTTAATGCATCAAAATTTCAAGTTTCTCTAATTCGTGTGTACAGCTTAAGGCAATTCAGAACTTCTTGTAGCCAGTGGGGGAGGGGTTACATGACATCCTTATAAATTAGGGAGAAGGGACCTTCTGATCCTCAGTATAGGAGGGGAAGACAGGTGCTTCAGTTGAAAGTTAGCAAAGTTATTTTAAAGAGGTGCTGAGAACATACTTTTATATGACTATAGTTTACTTAAGAATTTGAAAAGCAAGGAATACCCCAAATCTAGAGGAAATTGGCATCATTTATTTATGTAACATCTATTAATGGAAGTTCTGTGATACACTAACACCATTTTGGGGACTGGGCCTATGATGCTGAATGAGAAAGAATCTTAGTTCTCATGGACCTTACTGACTTGGGGAAGGTGCACAGTCAATAAAAATGAGAAACAAAAAATAGGATAACAACTAGTGATAAATGTTTTGAAGGAAAGAACACGGGGTAAAGGGATAGAAAGTAGCTGAACAAATAGATATTCAAATGCATATAGTTGTCAAAACATCTTTGTTGAGTGAATAAATAAGTGAGTGGTGATATAAAAAATATTGCTTGCAGAGGATAATAACTGTAATTTGCTACTTTGGGCAGCATTCTTTGAAAGAGTTTGGGGAAGAGAGCAGTAGACTTGGAGGTAGTAGATAAGAATTATCTCTGCTCTCCTCATCAGGCTGTGTGGTCTGGGGAAACTCACCTATTCTTTCTGTGTCTTGAATATAGACTAGAAGATATCATCAAGATATCATCTCATTCAGCAGAAGCCTCTCAACTTTAAGATATGCTAGCTTCTGACAGATGCAAAGAGTAAATTTTGAGATGTCTTTCGAAATGTTATTGAGTTTATATTTATGTCTCCTGGGGTCTCAGCAAATTGTCATCCCTGCCACCATCCCCAGCTTCGCTACCAAGATTGTCAGGAGGGCAAGTATTGCCCGGTGGGTGGGAACACAGGCACCAGAGGCAGTAAATATTAGCTAGGAAGCTACCCTTTATGTATCAGGCACTATGCTAGCTCATGACATTTATTAACCTGTTTGGTCCTCATGTGTATTATTATCATGTGTATTATTAGCTCCATTTTGCAGATCTGGAAACAGGCACTGATGTTAAATAAACTGCCCATGGTCTCACAGCTGAGGAAGAGCAGAATGATGCCTGAGGCTAAAAGCATGGGCACTAAACCCCTATACTAACCATTGTCCATTCACTCATTCAAGAAGTGTTTATTTATTGAGCACCTACTATGTACTAAGTATTTGTTTGATCAAGTTTAGTTTGGCATTAGGCAGATGATCCTCCTTGGTGTCAAGAGAAAATAAAATGCACAGGAGAGAGAGAAAAGAAGTGAATACAAAGTATACCCTATCTATTCCTTTGGTTGAACAGAGGAGAAACAACATATTTTTTGCTACCACTCTCTCAGCTTCTGGAATCTCCCCGTCTGCTCTCTGTTTGAACTTGGGCAAATATAAAACTTATATTTTCTTCTGTTCCCTGAGCGTACAGAATCCCAGAGCATTTGGTTTAGATTAAATCCGTTGACCGAGGCATTATAATTCGGCTTCAACACAGATGATCCCGTCACCCAGCGCCTTATCTAACCTAACTGCTTATTACAGTAACAGAGTACACTAGTCTGGGGGCCAGGGGCAGGGCCGGGAGCGGAGGAGAAGGTCACTCAGGTTTAGCAGCCACATGGACACAGCAGGATAGTATCCTTTTAGAATCAAGAGGGGTGGATTCATAAAATTCAATCAGGAGCATGTGTGTGCATTTATACAAGCCTTTTTTTTTTTTTTTGCCTGAATCTAAATTATAGAGATTTTAATAGCTCTAGTAATTAGACAAGTATGCAGTCAACCCATTATGTTTCTGTGTAATATCACACTCCCTAGGGCCCACCTTCCCCTCTTGCTGGGCTCCCTGCATGGGCCCCCTTCCCCCTTATTTTCTACCATAGGGAAGCAGTTTTCTTTTCAAAGAGCTTACTGTTCACATTGTTTTTGTTCCCTGGATCCGGAGGTTGGATTTGCTTTCTCAGGAGTTTCACCCTTGCTTGCCCAATTGAGTAAAAAAGGTCTGGCGGTTCATTTGCATTCCCCCGCAGTGCCTAGTGCGTGTGCTAGGCTTGCATGGTGGGTTTCATACAGCTGAGCAGAGCCTTCGCACGGTGACGGCAGAGGATGGGCACTTCAAAACTGTTTACAACGGAGTCTGTTTAAAAATCTTGTCATGGTTCAGTTATTGACCTTAAAGAAAGCCGAACAAAATGCCTAGATTCGCAGTCTTAAATCACGGCCTCTGCTAGATTCCCGGTTGCCTTTCATTATTTTCTCTCTCCTGTTTTGTAACTTGCTATTAGCCATAGCAATATTTTACTTCATCAGCCTAGATAATCTCCCTGCAGGTGCTGAGGGCTAAATCTTAGAGTTTTCTTACTGTGCTTCCTCTGGCACTACAAAACAAAAAATCTTTTGGTTATTTGAAATTAAGGACAGGATGTGCTGTGTTCCTAAAATAACAGTTTCCCTAATCAAGAGAGAGACTTGTTTCATCTACTACATACACATATTTTCAGAAAGCAATTTTTATTGTTACTAATTTTTTCTTTCATGAAGATATTCTCAGAAATAGATGTCTGGAATTGAGAATCTTGAGGACACCTTTCCTATTCAATCCTACTCCCCTTTTCCCCCAAAAAGAAAGAAAAATTTAAATTAGCTATTGTTCCTTCACGAAGATCTGACGGTTGTCCCCTGAAAGGAATTCTAGAAGTCTATGAAGTTGGCCTATGAAAATAGCATAAAATCAAATGTTTAAGTCACTCTTGAAATTGAATTCCTTGTAATTGGCAAACTGATCGTCTTTTTTCTCCCTAGAGTGGGTTTCGGACAGACAGAAACAGTGTCGGGGGCAGCGGCAGGAGACTTGAAAGTCAGAGATGTTTTCTTAAGCCTCCGTCTCAAATCTTTTCTACAGAGACAGATAAAAGGATAACGAGCTGAGGTATTTTTAAAGGATTCTCACAATTTACAACTCAAATAAATCTAGTTTTAAAATTTGGTGTTTTTAGGCTCTAATGACTGCAAATGTTGAACTAAATATTTTGCTTCAACAAGTAAAGACAGAGCGTGTATATGAGCAAATTAGAATGCAAGAAGGCAGCCTCTGCCGTGGCAGTTTCCTCGCGAAGAGAATGGCTAATTCATACACAACATATTCTTGTCACTCCTCTGGAGAAAAGCGGCCCTGGGAGGAGCCCAACCGTTCAGCATTTTGCTTCTGCTCAGGATTGATTCCAGATGTGGGAGGTAAATGCTAGGAAGGGTTTGGAAAATGGAGTGGAAATGAAAAATCCCGCAGGCCATTTGAGTGTTGATGACAGATGAGGTAGGTATTTTCAGGTAACTAATGAACTTGCTGGGAGCTTGGAGAATGCTCAGTGCAGTAGATATTTAACAGGCAGGAAAGACCCAGCTGAGACATCATGGCTACCCCCATGAGCCAAGAACAGAGGGAAGCATGGAGTCCTGATGGTAACACATAAATACCAAGCTCTGAGATGTGGCTGTGTATAAACGGGCTGAACTGAAATCTTTTCCTAAAGCTCGTTCGTAATTTGGAAGTATGTGGGTTTTCTCAACTTCCTATTATTTGATTTATCATGACTATTTCATTATGAAAAAATATTGGGCAAGTCTTCACTACTAGGTATAAGTCAGGAAGGCAGAATAGCAGAGTGGTTATAAACACAATTCTTGAAGTGACCCACACTTAGATTTAAATATCAGCTCTGCCACTTCTTAACTTCATCTTGGGGCAAGTTATTCAAAGCTCCAGTTTCCTTATCTTTAAAATAAGTATAATATTATCATTTATTTTAGAAGCATTGTTGTAAGAATTAGAAGTGATGACGTATGTAAAACACTTAGCCTAATACTCAATTAGTGCTTAATAAATATAAGCTAACATAATAATTGTTGTTAACATAATAATTGGTGTTCGGACCAACAGGTGGAGCATAATCCTGGCATGAAAAGACATAGTCTCTAGCAATGGAGATTTTTGACTCCCAGCATTTCATGTTATGAATGGATGCCTGCTATTGTCAACTTTCGCATTGGTATACCAGTTGGAATCTTGGTTGCAGTAACACAAATTTACTATTGATATAAGCAACCAGGAGATCACTAGAAAGGTTAAAGGGATGCCAGAGTTGGAAATGGACAGAAACTCCAAGAAACAAACAGAAGGCAACCTCCAAAACAGAGTGGAGATGCAGCCACACTCTATCCCCAGGGCAGCCAGCTAGGGGAATGATTTCCTTTGGTGTCAAGTCAATAGGCCAAAATTCCAAGTCTCAAGAGAGGAGATCATGCTTGTTTGGCCAATATCAGTTTACATGCCCAAACCCTGGCTGTATGAGGGCAGGGAAAAGAAGAATCCATAGAAGATAGATCAGTCCCTGAAATTACACTTTTACCCCAATCAAGCACGAGGGAAATGGGGATGTTCTAAAGAAGGAAAGTGTATTCTGGTGGTCGAAACATATGTATGTCCATCATTACTGTGCTTTGGCGCATTTCACAGGATTTCCACTTTGTTTTAAGCCACATGCTTTTCATTGTAATGATCACCTTGCTCAAGGCATATTCCCAGATTCTAAGGGCTAAAGGAGACTTAAAAGTGATGACCGATTTTTCTGCACGGAGTGACTACGCAAGGGAAAGTAGTGCCCAGTCTTCATCTCCAACCTCTTTTTCTCTAAGACTTGCCAAGTACATTGCTGAACAGGTGATAATGCTCTGAGAAGAGACTAGTCTACACACACACACACACACAGAATATTGTTGCATAGATTGTGCAGAGTATCTACTACATTGGAGTGCCCAGCTGGGAAGGCAAGTGGGGGCTGAAATTCAGTCTTCTTCCTCTCACCACACTTCAGCCAAGAGGAGCTTCCTTCTTCTTCTTCTTCTTTAAAAAAAAAAAAAAAAAAAAAAAATTATTTATTTAGATAGGGAGAGAGTGGGGCAGGGGTTGGGAGGTGGCATGGAGAAAGCCAGAGGGAGGAGCCTGATCTGGGACTCCATCTCACAACCCTGAGATCATGACCTGAGTCAAAACCAAGAGTCAGACACTTAACCAACTGTGTCACCCAGGCACTCCTGAAGAAACTCCTTTGTATAATTTTCATGAAGACATTGTCATCTTTGGTGTCCTCTGCAACTGTGGTATTGCAGCAGCCCAGCATGAATACCATTGGATTCCATTTTATAATTTTCACAAAGGTGTTTTAAGAACTAATGGTGGCCATCACTAAATCCTACACCACAGAGGAGGAAGAGAAGAAAGGAAGGAAACAAAGATGGCTGCCTCCCTCCATCTCTTACCTGTATCACTTCTTTCTTGTCTTTCTCTTCTTTCCTAGAATGAGAGAATCTCAGGATTGAAGGAGATTTGGACCAAGTCCTAATTGAGATACTCATCTAGTGTTCAGAGTGTGGCCTTCTCCCCCACAAACAATACCCATGGCAACCAATCATCCAGATTTAAACACCTCTGCAGACAGGAAATTTACTGCCTTCCTAGACAGCACATTCTAAGGAAAATTCTTATATTGACCTGAAATATAAATGCTTAGAACTTGTGTTGTTCTGATTAGTTCTCTGTCTGGGGCTACAAGGAACAAGCCTAACCCTTCTCCCACATGAGAGTCGAAGTCGAAGTCCAGTATGATGCTTCTCCAAAGCTGTAACTTTCTCACACAGACCTTGCGAAACATAATTTCATGATACAGTTGTACAAAAACTTCTTTGATTTATCTCTCGTTTATCATAGCATAGCCCACTTACTGAATGCAGTAGTCAAGCATCATCCAAGTGAATTTCACTAATAGCTAAATACCAAATGATTATTAAAGTCATCATAGTTATAGCTGAGTTAATTTATAACTCACCATATGCCAGGCATTGCGATAAGTACTTTACTTATAATATTTAACTTAATTCTTAGTGTCAGTGATCTTAATTCTTAGAAGATCTCTTTCAGGAGCTCTGTTATTATCCCCTTTTACAGATGAGGAGAACGAGGTTCTAAGAGGATAAGTCACTCATCCAAAACCCCCACCATTAATTGGTAGTAATGAGATCCCCACCTGGGTGTCCCTGAGCCCAAAACTGTGCTCAATCCACTTGATTTATCAATGCAGCTAAACACTCTATTAGCTTTTTTTTTTTCTTTCCATTTCTCCTGATCTGTTGGCATCAAGATTTTCCCAATCTTTAACAACCCATTGGACAATCTGCAGCACCAGGCTTCTCATTACTAGTACATTCCACTTGCATCATGCATACATTCACAAACATCTTTGATAGAGATTATACTGCTGGATCCTAAGATTTAAGAGTCTGTCAAAACCAAGGGAGGATTAGCGGGGGTGGGGGCAGTGGTAAATATCATGGTCCTTCTATTAACTCTTTTCTACTCAAATCATCAGGTTGCTCTTTAGATTTAGATATCTGGGAAAGTTTGAGGTTATTTTCTAGGGAGAAGTTTGCGGATTCAAAGGAGAGTTGAGGGTAACTACTGCTTCAACCATGGTGATGGAAGAGGAGGTAGTTCAGCTCAGCGTCCCCCCAACTTCTTCCCCTCCACTCACATCATCCTGGGGAATCATCTGAATTAAGGTGTACACTGAATTTTTGGTCAGGTGGACAGTGGTCTTTTCTTTCCATTGTCTTAAGCCCTTTTAACTCTTGATGTCTGGGCCTTATGGAAATGATTGGAGCACTCCATGAAAGGTGAGTCTCGTCCAACCCCAGGTGAGTCCAAATAATTCTTCCAAAGCCCCACAGTAGGAAGAGGGTAAGATTTATCTGATCTTTAGTCAGATAATACATCAAAGCACCTCAAAAAGTCTATTGCCATAAATGCAACAACTCTCCTAAGAGTGCTGGAATTCTGGAAAGTCAGTGATCTCAAATCATCTCAGCAGAGTTTTCTTTGGCCTTTTAGTAACAGAACAATCCTTTCTGTTAGGATTGTACCAAAGAAACTATGGATGAAATAGTGACAGAATCCTAGCTGTAAAATAAAATGGCAAAATCCAGAATGTTCTGCTTCCTCGGGACAGGATTCCTCTTCAGTTTTGTTCATTATTCTATCTGAGTCTCCAGTTTTCTGCTCAGCACATGGTAGAGAGTCAATAAGACTTCTCTGAACCCAGAGGTGCACTAAGGATGTAAGAGGTTGTGACACATAATGTATCTGTAAAATTGTTATCTGCTTTGAGTTCCGAAATCAGTTTTTTTCTATTTGATCCACATCTTGGTCATCTTAGATAAAATAGGCTACTTTTATTTTGCACAGCTTCTCTTTCCATGACCACCAATGGTAGCTCAAAACCAATCCTTTCACGCAAATATTTTCCAATACTTTCCTCTTAAATCTTACTTGATAGAATGTTTGAAGGGAATTACAAATTTGGTTCATTTCAAGCTGAACCTGTGCTGAATATATAATGTTACCTTTTTAAATTTAGAGAGTGCAGTAGCTAAGATTTGTCCCTTGGACCTCAGATTTTAGGAAGGCAATGCTGAAGTGTAACTCCTATTAGGTTGACTTTTTGTATGCAGTGTGGTCCACTAGGTGGCATCTCAACACACAGAAAGCTGGATCTAGGCACTGGAAATGAATCCACCAGGCTGTTTTAAAAATAGGTTTTAAATTGCATCGAGCTATGTGGTTGTAATATCATTGAAACTCTCAGCATTTGTGAACTGGAAGATTCGGTGGCAAAGGAACTGTTTTTGTATTAGATAAGAGATATTCTAATAGAATCCCACTGCCATAGAGCGCTGTTCTGAAATTGCATCCAAGAATGAAAAAAGTTGTTCAGAGGCTTTCCTCTCAGATAACTCCCATCTCTGTGAGGTGTGATTAAAAGACATATACACCCGCAGGAAGTGTGGCACAAAAGGCATTTAAATTAACAATTAACAGACTATCTGTCACTTAGGCCAGATTTAGAAAAACAGTAATGCCCTGTTTAGAAAAACAGTAATGAAGCATTTCTGAGCTCAGGAAACACCCCTTTGGATGAAGAAGCAGAGTCCGTCCCCTGGTGGTGGCGCCTCAGTTTCTGTGAGCGACCCAGTAGCGGCCCTGCCCCTATAGAGGTAATGAGCCATCTGGCCAAGATATTTTTAAAGTCTTCTGTCATCTTTCAAATTTAATAAAAGTACCTTTAATAGCCATATACTTTACGAAATAAAATTCCACTTTCATCTAAAAAATTGAGTTCTTCAAAAATTTTACTCAAAGATACTAGAATCTATAGTCTTTCTTGACTTCCTGGGTGTGGTCAAGTTGCTTCTCGCACATTCTCCCATAGCACTCTCTATTTCTGCCGACACTGCCCCCCCCTACACAGGACTACAACTGCCTGTTATTTAATACTTGTCTCCCCCTCCAGACTATAAGCTCAGTGAGGACAGAGAACCTCACTGTCCTGTTTACTACTGGATTTGAATCCACGGGGTGCACAACAGCGCCTGGTACTCAAAAAATATTTGCTGAATAAACAACAAAGAAGAATGCATTGACTTCTAAGCTAAAAGCCTTGATAGGTTTGCAAGAGCTACCCCATAACATACAATTCAAAGCAACTCCTCCTTTCCCTGTATTCCCACAGATTCCAATCTCGATTACGATAATGATGCTGGCTTTTGCTTTAAATCACCACTAGGAGCAAATAGCATCTGAATGCTGCCATCCAGAAATAACTCTTGGCTGTTCAGGCAAATCGAATGCAATTCAATTAAATTAACATTTATTGAGCACCAGTAGATATGAAGAACCAAACTTCACATGAAACATTTGCTATTCTATTCTCACCAAGGTATCCTTATCAATATATCTCCTCATCTTTCTTTAATTAGATACAGACGGATATACAGGAAATAGTATCCATTGTAAAACAAAATAGCATTCACAGTACAACAAAAGTTTTTCATAATTTTTGTCACAAAAGACAACCTTGCAAACAGGACTAAAGCTTTGGCTGCTTCCGGCAAGGACATTTTATAAATGAGTCTTTGTAGCAGAGGTCATAAGCTTGGGCTCTGGCACTGTACCAACTGAACTGGAATCCCAGCTCCACCACTTCCTGTCTTGGAACCTTGAGGATTTTACTTAACATTTCATGAAGCTATATTTTTAATACATCGTCTCTCTTATAGGGTTGTTGGGAGGAATAAATGAAATGATGTAAAAACTCTTAGCATTGTGGCTGGCCCATAGCAAGAGATCAATAAACATTAGCTATTATTATTATTATTATTATTAATCTAAATGGTTTTTCTTAGAAGCCCTTAGTAGTCGGTGACAGCCAGAATGAATATTCCATAGGTTCCCTCATATATCTTTAGGTTGTGTCCATTAAATTCTGACATTGTGGCTATAAATAACTATAAATGAGCCCCAGGCGTACCTCAGCTTCATGTATTTAAATCAGGAGGCAAAGAATGATGATCCACCTCCCTTTTCCTTTTTGGACTAAGTTTTCCCCTCTTATTTCCAAGATTAGGTGTCTAGCCACTGCTCTCCCCCCCACCCCCTTTTATCTATTCATCCATCTGTCCAGTTGATGGGCATTTGTTACGGAGTTCTAGTTATTGTTCATGCATGGATTCTATCTCAGAAACTGACATTCTAGAGGAAAAGATAAAACATGCACACACACCTAACTATAAAAAGATTGAATGATAAGGGTCAGAAGGAATGGACATCCCACAGTGGAATTCAGAGGAAGTGGAGAATCACTGCTATTTCATTGCTCATACTGTGCATCATATAGATGGAGAGATGCTAGTGAGGATATTAAAAAAAAAAAAAAAAAAGGCACTGTTATTGTGCTTAAGGAATCCGAAAACTTGGAGAATGACAGAACTAAAGCATGAGTGACCGGGCTGTATTCCAGCATTAGTACCATGCCTGACCCTCCACAGAGGGTCTTCAGTTGAAGAAAGTTCCCAAAGTATATCTATAAAATATAAACAGAACAGAACAAAACAAAATCTGGAACCCTCCTGCCTGGATAAAAGATCCTTTGAAGGAAGACAATGAATGTAACACTTACTGCCTTACTTCTGAAATCAGGCATGGACTATAAATGTGGGTACAGGATACTTTTGATAGTCCCTGGAACAACTTGGCTTCCGTATTGGTTTGCTCTGGTTGCCATAACAAAGTACCATACACTGTGTGGCTTAAATAAGAGAAATGTATTATCTCATAGTTCAAGATGCCAGAAATCGAAAATCAAGATGCCATTCCTTCTGAGAGCTATAAAGAAATGGTCTGTTCCAAGTCTCCCATCATGACTGGTAGATGGCCATCTTCTTGTATCTACACATCATCATCTATGTGTGTCATCTCTGTGACCAAATTTCCCCTTTTTATAAGGACACCAGTTGCTTCAATTAGCACCGATCCCAATGACCTCATTCTAGCTTGGTTACTTTGATAAAGACCTATCTCCAAATAAGGTTACCTTCTGAGGTACAGGGGGTTAAGACTCCAACATATCTCTTTTAGGCAGGGGAAGCATAATTAAACCATAGTATCTTCCAAGAACTAAAGATGGTGTTTACCAAAGCCATTGCTTAACATTATCAATGTCGGGTAATTTCAAATCAGCACATATTTACTAAGTGTCTGGCATGTTTAGAACATAACAGTAGATGCTGGGGTAGCACACAGATATAATGGAGATATGGATATGGTCTCTACCTGCCCCCCCACCAGGATAGGATATCAGAATCAAGTGGGAGGGACAAGATGAGGTGGACCCAAATAACCACACCACAGTTTTAAAGTGGCAATTTCTACAATAGCAGTAAACAAAGAGCTATGGAAGTACATAAAGGACAGGGAGGCAGTGGCATTTCAACCAGGCCTTGAAGGACTTGCATGATAACAAGAGGCAGTGTTGGAAGAATAGTTTAGAAGAAAGATAAGCTTGGCCCAAGATGTAAAGTAGGGAGATTCCTTCATTCAGGTGAATGAACTGGGGTGGAGTTGGGTGAAAGAAGTATTTTTCAAACTTCATATAAGCACAGAATCCTTCTTGAAGTGAGATTCTATGCAGACCAAGAAAATGCTTAAAACAGACCTGATCTAGTCTGAAATACTGATCATTGTAGAAATACATAGTTGAAACCACACAGCTGGAACTAGAGCAACAGGAAGTCAGCCTGGAAAGGCAGGGTGTGGCCAGTTTTAGACATCCAGTTGTGCCCATTGCCCTGGGGACAGCTAAAGGATATTAGTTGTTTCCCAAGCAGAGAAGTAACTAGACCAGACCCTTCTGGTGACGATACATGAGATGGGTCAGAATAAGAAGAAATAACTTTGTCTTGATGCAATATAGGTTTATAGAAATTTAATAAGAAAATTATATATCATTAAGTATCCAAAGCTAAAAAAAGTGACCAAATATCCTGCCTCTATTTTTCTGAGGCTGTTTGTGGCATCCTTGCCTATTGAGGAACCACACCGAACTACAGACAGAAGAGTACAGATTTTGCATTTCTAGAAACCAAGATTGATAGCAATGTCATTGAAAGCATGGGATTGAGATTCCCTCCAGCCTATGTTTGAACCTTAGACCTAAATATTGATTGTCACATCTGAAAAGGAGAGAAAATTATATCAACTTAATGAGATTATGATGAGGATTAAAAAAGGTTATTTATTTAGGTTGTCATATGATCTTTTATTGAAATATTTTCCTTTGTAGTTTTTAATTGGCTGGGCATTCCACTGTACCACTAATTGATGTCATCTGTGATGTCATGAGGGTGGCGGCCATCAACACTGCAGCCCACTGCTTGGGCATTCCACAGTATCTCCAATGGTTCCAGAGAGTTCTCTGGCTAAAGATCAGTGCTGCCTCTGTCAGGCAATGTTGACAATCTCATCGAAAGTGATATTTCCACTGTGCTCCCTGTTTTTCTGCTTCTTTCTGTCTCTTGGTGGTTTCTTGAGGGCTTTGATAATCAGGGCAGAGGCAGAAGATACCACCACTCTCTGGGCCTGTCTGCTTTGAACGGTCAATTTTACTGTTATCCTCAGATCTTTCCAATCACTCATTGCCTTGGCAATGTCATCACCAACCTTTTTATCATCAGGACCAGGGCAGACCAACTTCCCCACGGGTATGCCCCAGGTATACAATTTTGATCTCATTCCAGTCAAACTTAGCATGGTGGAGACAGCTGGTGTCAGACGAACCTGGGTTTGGGATGGTTAAAGACAATTGCACCTTTGCCCCCTTGAGCCAAAAACCAAAATTAAGGTCATGTATTTAAAGCATTGAGCGTAATGCTTGGAAATAGTTAGCATTCATAATGTGATTGTTCTCCAAGAGAAAATAACCAACCACACTAAGGGAAAGAAGAGTGTTAGTTATACCTGGCAGAGTCATTCATGCTGATCTGATTGCTGGGTCTCTCTGATATAGATACATCCTTCCCTTTGTGGAGTGGAGTTTCTGCTAGCCAAGGCACATTATGGGGGTCCCATCCATATTTCCTCTTTTCATTCTCACCCTCTTTTAGTGGCAACCACTCAGGCTTCTTTCTGCTACATTCTGATCTGCACAGCTCCTTTGGTGAGTTGAGCCTACAGAAAGAGTCCTAGGCAACAAAAAGGAGAAGTAACTTTATCTGTACTATCAAGAAACCTGCTCTGTGGGTACTATCAAGACAGATTGTGCAGTAAATTGGTGAAGGCCACACAGCATGTCAGAATGTATGTACAGTAATTGAAAAGTATTTCTTGCACACTTTCAGTATCTGGGCAATCTCCCAGCAGACAATGAAATCAAGGGATACCCTGTGCCATAAAGGATGGATTCCAGCTGCATCCATGGCAAATGTCGTGCATGTGCCCTGAGGAGCATAGGAAGGACATCAACTACTCTAACAGTTTCCAAGGAAGCATATTTTTCATGAGGCTGAGATAAGAAAAGATCTTTGTCAAAAACAGCCTCTGTGGTCACATTTCTCACTTTTAGTTTAGCTCAGCATTTTAAGCTTCCTTGGATGCCCACCTGGAGATAACTTGTTGGATCTCTCTCTAGTGTTTCCTGAGGGTGTCCAGGGTTTCCATCTAGCCCTCCTACTAATTCCCAACTCCCACCTGTAGGGTTTGAATCACCAACTTCTCCCAGTATCTTCTACCTGGCTGGTAGCAGCTGCCCCATGTTTCCACAACCAACAAAGGGATGGTGAACTCACTGTTCAGAAGAGTGAGTGAAGACTTTGTTTTGCCTTATGAATTTGTTCATTTGGTGTCCTTGGCTTGGGCCCATGTGAATGTGCTTTGATTGAATTTTAGAGTTGAGATTGAGTTCCTAATGAACTCCATTGGGAGCCAGAAGAAGAATGAAGTGACAGAAGGACAGCTGATCTTTGACCCCAGCCCATTGAAGGCTGTTGTCATCACTGTTGGTGGCTGCTCTGAACAAGAATGCATTGTCTCTCTGTCTATTGTGGACTTGCCTTCACAGTCATCTTCACAGGATGTACCCCTTTAATCAGGAAATGTGTTCTTCCACATAGGGCAAAGGGTGGATGAGGAAGGCTGATCAAGTAAGTGTAGCAATACTCCAGAGATTCAGGACTTGAGAATGAAATAGGAGAAAATGGTAATATTACCAAGACTTAAAAAATGAATTTAAAAATTATACTTTTGAATAGTTACTCTATGCTACTTATATTGGTGGTTTCATTCCATCCTTTCAATAACCCTGTGAAATAAGCACTCTCCCACTTTTCAAATAAAAAATCTGAGGTTTAGTCTTCTTTCTTTCTTTCTTTCTTTCTTTTTTTTTTAAACACAAGCAATCAGCTAGCTAGACTTATGATTCTATGATTTAATCCCAGGCAATGAATCCAGAGTCCATAAGTTCTACTTGGTATTCCCTCCATGAATCAAGAGGGAAATTGAAATCCAAAGTGGCTTTAGGAGTTCTGCTAACTCCTCTGGAATCAGGAAGCCAAATACATCTGTGTGAGAAGTTTCTTGGGTTTGTTCTTGACATCCAAATATTCGCCATCTTCCACAGCTTTGCTCAGGGCCCACTCCTCTGCAATTGCTTCCTAGAGAGATTTTCTGAACACCCATAATCCTTTCTGTAATAATAAATTCATTCAAATTAGCTTAGAAGTGCCTCATTAAAAAACAAAATAGAACAACTGTTTGGTATTTTTTTTTCCATTTTCCAGATTAAAAACTGACCTTAGAGAAGGTTTGCCTAAGATCTTATATCTAACAATATCTGATCCTGGATTTGAAGCCAGGAGACCTGACTCATAGTCAGTGTGCTTTATTTCTGTGTTATATTATTTCCTCTCAATTAAAGTTCATATGATATACTTTGTCAATCAACCAAGTAATCAATATTGTTTTTCTTTTCTGCATGACCAGCAGTCCTGCTCTAGGCTCTGTAGAACCAGGTGCTGCTGTTGCTCTCAAAGAACTTTCAATCTAGTTAGTAGTAACTTCTGTGTAATTTTTTTTAATGAATAAATAATCAGCATACTTGGAATTTGGGAGAAACCGTAGAAAGGAGTACAGTAGTTACAAATGGCTTTGGAGGAAGTTATCTTGTCATGACTTGCCCTATTATACTATATGTGGCACAAAATATTTTGTTACTTTGTTGTTTTCTTTAGATTCTTTGATTCACATTGCTATAAGAGAGCCAGGGAGGGGCAGAATTACTTCATACTGAAAGTGGGGAAATATTCTATAGTTTTCTTTGATTAGTGCTTAGGGTAGTTTTTTGTTTTCTTTAAATCAAATCTGATTCTCAGACCCTACCACTTTAGAGTGGTGAAAGAAATTCAGTCCTGGTAAATTACCAGGGTTTTTTGACCTTTCAGAGTAACACTCTACTTAAGAGATTTCTGGATCTGGAAATGGAAGGAGAAGAAATTGAAGGACTTCTGAACTACTACATAAAACCAGTAGAAATTCCATAGGACAATACCCCCCAGATGTAAAGTAGAGAAAGAAAAGTCCACCCTACAAAGAGATATTATAGGAGTACACGAATTTCTGGGTGATTGCTCTAGGTTGATGTGGGAGAAATATCTTTCCTAGGAATCTATAAGCATAAGCCTATACTATATCAGATTTGGGCCTGAAAAACCACAAAGTGAGTATGTAATTTAAAGGGTCTCAAGTAATAATTCTACCAGATGTCTGGAAGAAACAGTGGAAAAACCATTTGGAAGACTAGACTTTAAATCCAGGCTTCAAAAAATTACTGTGGATAATAGTTCCAAGTACATGGGCCAACAATAAAAAATGACTAAACATATGAGTGAATAAGCCGTCATGATTGAAAGTCAGTAGAAACAACAAACTATAGAATCTGACCCACAAAGACTACAGATGGTAGAATTATATGATTTGGAATATAAAATGATTATTTTAATACATTTAAATAAAAATAGTGAAATTCTGAGAAATGTAGAGGATAAAAACTATGAAAGAAGTTCAGGACACAAGGAAGACAGATTGCAAAGGTAAAATAAATGCTTATTGGCATTTTGGAATTGCTTAGAGATTTGGAAACAGTCAATATTCAATATGATAATGGCTGACAGTTTTTTAAAATTCATAAAAGATATCAAAAGTCAGATTCAGAAAACCCTGAGGACTTTGTAGTGGAACTGCAAAATACCAAAAACAAAGTGAAAACCTTGACACTGTCCAGAAAGAAAAGATAGATTGACTACAAAGATACAATAATTAGAATGACAATACAGTTTTTAAAAGCAACAATAGAAAGCAAAAGACAAAGAATACTTAGGTCAAGGTTTTAAAAGAAAATCATTTTTACTCTAGAATTCTATAACCTGCAAAACTATATTTCAGGAATGTGAGTTATATGCAAACATTTTCAGGTACATGAAAAAGTATGTGCTACCCATAGATGTTCTCTCACTGAAGGAACTTCTGAAAGATTTTCTTTTGAGAGAATGAAAATAACCTCAGAAGGAAAGCCCATGGCATTAGGAGTAGTTGTTAACAAAAAATATATAAATATACAGGAAAATCTAGAGAAACCTTGATGTATAAAAGAATAATGTTTATTATATTAGACTGAAACAAACAAAGATAAAATGAAAATCCAGTACAGTAATATTTAAGTCAAGAGGGAGATGAATAGATTTCATGACCTAATCTCTTACAAGGTGATTCACAGAACTGTAAAAATATCAATTATCTTAAGATATTTATTTTCAAACTTACAGGATATTTTTTTTTCTCCTAAAGCAATTGAGAGTAAGTGGCAGACCTGAATACTTAAGTGTGTGATTCCTACCAACAAAACATTTGGCTCCTACACAGCCAAATTAACCATCGGAATCAGTAAATTCACACTGATCTGTTACTACATCTAATCCTCATACCTATCCACATTTTTCCACCTGTATTAATATTTTTTATAGCAAAAAGATCCTGTTCAGAATCATGGATGGAACTGGAAGAGATTATACTGAGTGAAATAAGTCAAGCAGAAAAGAGTCAATTATCATATGGTTTCACTTACTTGTGGAGCATAAGGAGTAACACAGAGGACATTGGGAGATGGAGAGGAGAAATGAGTTGTCGGAAATTGGAGGGGGAGACGAACCATGAGAGGCTGTGGACTCTGAGAAACAAACTGAGGGTTTTGGAGAGGAGGGGGGGTGTTGAGTGAGCCTGGTGGTGGGTATTATGGAGGGCACATATTGCATGGAGCACTGGGTGTGGTGCATAAACAATGAATATTTGGAACACTGAAAAGAAATAAAATAAAATGGGGAAAAAAAGAATCATGTATTGCATACTTGTCATGTCTTTTTAGTTTAATTCAATAATTTTCCCCTGACTTTCATGACCTTGACACTTGAAAATTATGAACCAGTTATTTTGTAGAATGTCCCTCATTTGGATTTGTCTGATGTTTTACTGTGATTAGATTTAAGTCAATGCATCTTTGGCAGAAATAGCATAGAACCGATACTGTTGCATTCTGTCATGTGGCTGTCCTTTTCTGGGGATGGTAAATCTGATCACTTGATTAAAATTATATGGGCCAAGCGTCTTCTCTACTCATTGTAGAAAAGCTACTCTTTTTTCCTTTGGTAGTTAAAAAGTACATGATGGAAAGTGTAATGGAACCACATAAATACCGCGTTCTTCATCAAAATTTCAATTTATTCACTTATTTATGTCATATGGACCCATGCTTTCTTATTTTATTAAGTGCTTTATAATCCATTACTTTTATTATTTATTTTGATGTTTAAATTGTCAACTTTATCCATGAAAGCCTCTTCAAGCTAGCTATTGTATTATTTTGAAATGTCCCCAACATCCTTTGAGTACTTTCCTACGTTAGGGTATTAAAAAACATTCCAGGCTCATCTTTCTCTGTAGCCACCTCAGGAAAATCTTCTCATCCTGCTCTGACTTTGATACCTTATATAGGACCACCATCTTGACTGCAAGCTCTCCTTAACAGCTTGGGCTTTGACACCCCACAGGCTGCCTTCTCACATAAGACTCTTCGCTCTGAAACGTTCAATATCCTGAGCCAGAAGCCTGCCTTTATTCCCTGCCACAACACTTCCTCCTGCCTCCTACATGGATACCTCCTTGTTCTGGTAGATCTCCTTCCTGAGGGTACTCCCAACCCACCCACTCAAGCTTCAATATTCCTCACCAAATTTCTCTTCTATAAGGTCACCCGATACATTATGGTCAGGCTCCAACACCT
Source organism: Mustela nivalis (assembly GCF_964662115.1). NCBI lineage: Eukaryota > Metazoa > Chordata > Mammalia > Carnivora > Mustelidae > Mustela > Mustela nivalis. The sequence goes on along the minus strand of NC_139028.1, from coordinate 89,287,115 downwards.
TGCTCCACGCAACCTCCTCCAAGGACACCCTCTTTGACACTCTGTGCCAGGTTGTCATACCACATGGGTTGTTCCTGCTTCCTCATGGAGATAGCTTCTTGCCCCTGTTGAGTTCTGCCACCTCCGCCCTGATGGGGTCATCTACCTTGCCAGGCCCACCTAATTGATTTGGGACCAAATCATTTTGAAAGGGAGGGGGGGGCAAAAGAAGGGAGATAAAACATGGGGTTATGAAACAGGTAGTAAAGAGGAGGGGGGAAACAGAAAAGAAGTGGAAAAGAAAGGACTTTATTTTAAAGTTTGTTCAACTAAAAATGTTTGCCAAAAATTGAGGGTAATTCCTAAAAGGACAACAATAGAGTGTGTAACACACAAGCTAGCAGGAAGGGGGAGAAATGGAATAAGAGAAAGGGGGGAAAAAAAAGAAACCCTAAATCAATCTAAAAGAAGGTAAGAAAGAAGCAAAACAAATAAGAAACAAATAAGTGGGAGAAGAGGGACAAATAGAAAGTACTCAGTAAGTTGGTAGAATTTAATCTAAACATACTAATGATCAAAATCAATGAGGAAGAACATACTATCTATTTAAAAGATAAAGATTATCTGATCGGACTCCAAAACAAAATCCATTTATACTCAGTTCCCAGGAGCGCAACCTAGAACATTAGGATGTGGAAGTCTGAAAAAGCCTTGAGCCATTTCCCTTGGACTCACGTCCTCACTATCTTGCTCTGAGTAAGCAAGAGGAATCAGAGCCCAAGCATTTAAGAAGAGTTCTGCTCCATATGGGGCACCTGCATAAGCAGCTGGAGCCAGAGCAGGGTGACAAAGATCTCCCTGGAGGTCTGCAGAAAAAGGACGAGATGAGCCTGGAACATCATTTTGTGTTATAAAGTAAGGACATGTCAAAAGGACAGAATGGTTGGTGTGAAGGGGCTTCTATTCGTCAAACCAAAGTGGTGCTGATGCTCCGTTGCTGCCTTCTCTAGGTCCCCAGGTTTTTGTCTACGCTGGGTCAATGCGAAGTTGAGTTTGGACTGGCAGTAAAAGGCCATCAGCTGGGGTTTCTTCTCTCCTCCCCTTCAGACAGAGTCTCCAATATTGTGGTATCTCCTCTATTGCTCTAGCCCCCTCTTGGTCACTGTGGTTCCACCTCTGCTGGACGGCTACAAACCCTGGGCTTTGATATCACTCGTGTCCCCTTTGGTTTCCCTCCCTATGAGTGGTAGTAGCTTCTTGCTGTTGCTAATTTCCAAGTTCCCTCACCATCCATGGTGGGCTTCTCAGATCTATTATGTGGGTAACCTATTTCTTGAATCAAATTACCTCTGTTTAGATATTTAAGGAGGTTTCTGTTTTCTCAACTGAACCCTGACTGATGCTCCAGGCCAAAAAAAAAAAAAAAAAATTATATTAATACTAGTCAGAATAGATTTTAAGGCAAAAAAAAAAAACCCCAAAAGTGAGATACAGAATGTAATATAATTCTAAATTATATTCACCTAAGCATATTCCAAAATATATGCAACAAATCTACAACAATATATCAACAAATCTACAAAGAAAAATGGACAAGTAAACATCAGACTAGGTGATATTGAGCACATTTGTCTTCGTAATTGATAGCTTACACTGCCAAGGAATAAAACAAAAGATTTGTACAGTATAATTAAGAAACTTGACCTGCAGACATTCTAGAATGCCACACCAGTAACTAGAGAACACATTTTTTTTTTCCCCCAAGCACACGTGGAGCCTATAGCACATTTTAGGCCATAAAGGAGGTCCTAACAAATTTCAAAGAGTATCATACAGACCACATTCCTAACCATAACACAATATGTAGGAATCAATAACAAAAAGATAATTAAAATAACTTTATGTATTTTGGGGGGAGACACATGGATAAAAAAAGAAACCACCATGGAAATTAAAAATACTTATAAGGAGAAATAATGGAAAAAGTAAAATAGTACTGAGAGAAATTAATGTCTCATAAACGTATAAGAAAAAAAGAAGGGCTGAAAATTAAGAACTTTGAATAAGAACAGAAGAACAAACACAGAGAAAGTAGAAGAAAGAAAATGCTAAAGTAGGAGCAAGTAGATATTAATAAAAATACTGTCATAAAAATTAAAATTGCACTTTAATATTTAATAACACTCGAAATGTGAGTATTACCTTTGGTCAACAGGATTTTGATAACAATGAAATGGTTTTTAGAGGGTAACGAGGTGGTGGGAGAGCAAATTCTAAGTTATTGTGCACCTGCTATTATTATTATGTCGTCTGAGTGTGAAAGTTGAATGACTTATCTTAAAGGAGCTTTTGATAGTAAACTTTCAATTTTCAACCCTTTTCAGGGATTTTCATTATGCTCTATTTTGAGTAAATTTTTTGTGACAGGCATAAGGTCTGTGTTTGTAGATTCCTGTGGTTGTTCAGTTATCCAACACCATTTGTTGGAAAGACTATTTGTCCCACTGTATTGTCTTTACTCCTTTACCAAAGATCAGTTGTCTATGTTCATATGGTTCCATTTCTGGGTTCTCTGTTCTGCTCTGATGATTTATGTGCCTATTCTTTGCCAACAGCTCATTATCTTGATGACTGTAGATTTGTAGTTTTGAAGTTGGGTAGTTCCAATCTTTTCACTTTATGACTTTGTTCTTCTACTTCACTACTGATTTAGCTATTCTGGGTCATTTGCCTCACCATATTAACTTCAGAATCACCTCATTGATATCCCTAAAATAGCTTGCTGGGATTTTGGTTTTGTGATTAGTATTGGATCTATCCATCAAAATTAGAACTGATATCTTTTTTTTTTTTTAAAGATTTTATTTATTTATTTGACACAGAGAGATCACAAGTAGGCAGAGAGGCAGGCAGAGAGAGAGGAGGAAGCAGGCTTCCTGCTGAGCAGAGAGCCCGATGTGGGACTCGATCCCAGGACCCTGAGATCATGACCTGAGCCGAAGGCAGCAGCTTAACCCACTGAGCCACCCAGGCACCCTAGAACTGATATCTTGATGATATTGTATTCTCATCTGTGAACACGGAATATCTCTCTATTTGTTTGGTTATACATTGATTTCTTTCATCATAGTTTTTAAACTTTCCTCACATAGATTTTGTATACATTTTTTTTGGTTCATACCCAAGTATTTCATTTTTGGGGTGCTGTTAATGTAAATGGTAATGTGTTTTTTATTTCATTGCTGGTATAGAAAAGCAGCTGACTTTTGTATATTAACTTATATCTGCAACTTTATTATAATCTCTTGTTAGTTCCATTTTTTTGGTGATTCTTTTGGATTTTCTGTAAAGGCAATCATGTCACCTGCAAACAAAGACCATGGTTTCATTTCCTCCTTCCGAATTTATATACCTTTTTAAATTTTTTTCTTGATTACTGCATTAGCTATGACTTCCAATAGGATGTTCAAAAGTACTGATGAGAAGAGAGGTCCTTGTTTTCTTCCTGATCTTACTGGGAATTCTTCCAGTCCTGTTTTTTTGTTTTGTTTTGTTTTTTTAAAGATTTCATTTATTTATTTAAGAGAGCAAAAGAGAGAGAGAGGAGAGGGAGGAGCAGAGGGAAAAGGACAAGCAGACTCCATGCTGAGCATGAAGCTGAATGTGGGTTTCAATTCCAGAACCCTGATGTCATGATCTGAGCCAAAACCAAGAGTTGGATGCTTAACTCACTGAGCCACCCAGGCACCCCAAATATTTTATTTCCTTATTTTAGAGAGAGAGAGAGTTGGGAGAGGGGCAGAAGGAGAGAGAGGGACTCTCAAGCAGACTCCGCAATGAATGCAGAGCCTGACAAGGGGCTTAATACCAGCATCCTGAGATCACAACCCAAGTTGAAAACAAGAGTGGGACGCCCAACCAACTGAGACACCCAGGCATTCAGGAAATCTTTGAGCTCTGATTGTCTATTCCTTTTTGGGTGAGATTTAGTGTCTTTCAAAGAATTGGTCCATTTCATCAAGGTTATCAAATTCGTGGGCACGAGATGATTTTAATAACAAAAAAAAAAACTGGAAACAAACTGTATATCCACCAACATCAGATAGATAAATTTTGGTCTAATCTCTAATGAGATCCTATGTAGCAATGAAAATATATGACCCACACAGTGTTTTTCAGCCATTTTTCTTTCATTATCATACCCCTAAGAGATGTTTACATTTTTTTTCCTAATAGTCCCCTATGAAACCTTAACACCATAGACAAACTGTCTATTTATATACTATATGCATATCTTTGCTTTATACATTAAAAGAGTAAGAGTTTTCTGTATTCCCAGAACCAATTTTCACTCCATTAAGAATGCATGATTCATTCATCAATATGGATAAATATTAAAACCATATATGATTCTATTTATATTAGGTTCAAAAAGGCAACCGTTAACCATATGTTGTTTAAGGATACAAACACAGGCAGTAAAGCTAGAAAGAAAAGGATATAATCAATATAAAATGTTTTTAATATTTGCCTCTACAGTGCAAGTAGGGAAAGGGATAAGTGAGTCACGTGGAAAACTTTGAGTTATTGGCAAATTTTCTTTCTTAAGCTGTTTGCTTGGTACTATTAAAAGTAAGACAAGAGGCCCCAAACAGCATTACTCATGCTAAGTCCTATGTCACCAAACCAAGACTTAACTATACTTTCAGCCTTTCCTAGAAATGGAAACTTAAACCAATCAGTCAGGAATTACCTGATCAACATTAGTATGGGAATCTGCCTGATAGACCCCTGCCAACCCCTCAAAGAAACTGACCTTGCCACAACCAATCCACTTTTTGCCAGTATGACTTCCTTGACCCTACTCCCTTCGCTTATCATTTTGTACAGCCTCTGGGAGCTTCTTTTTATTTGCTAGATGAGGGTCCTGAATCATGACTTGTTGAATAAAAACAATAAGATCTTTAAAATGTAATCTGTTGAATTTGTTTTTCTTAAACAGTTTATACATATTTTTAGAATTATTCTTATTTAAATTGTACATACAAGCTACATGCATGCTATGGCATGTATTCTATGTTACCAAATAATTGCAATACAGTGGGATAAGTGCAACGGCAGGGATAGGCGGGGTAGATTTAAGTACAAAATTCAGAGATTCAGAGAGAAGATATGAGGGGACGTGATTTTGAAGGCTACACAGGAGTCTACCAGGGAGAAGCAGAGAAGGGCAATTTATGCACTGGGTTGCTATTTTAATAGCTTGCACTTTGGAGGAACTCGAAGAAATTCAATACGCTTTGGACCAAGCATGGGGGAAATGTGAGCTATTGATTCTTGATAAATGCAGGAGGATTAAAACGACAAAAAGAGGGACATTCTTTCTATCAGTTTCTTCATGATAAGTTTATCTCATGCCTAAGGCAGAATAAAGTGATCTGAACCCTGCTTTCGAATGAAACCACCAGCCCTGCCTCAGAGCTTGGAGTTCTAACCCTTGGCTAAACCAGCCCAGAGGTATGCATTGCCATCTGCCTCCAGTCATCCTTCTTCCCATTTGGCCTTGCAAGTTGTTCTTTTTCAAAGTTCAAGTTTTTTAATCCCTCTGTCAAGGCTTCACTAATTAAAGCCCAAACAATCTTAAAAGCAAATGAGCATTTGGGGCCACTGGGCACCCTTCCATGGCTCCCGATCCATTATTTTGGTTTCTTAATACTCAAAAAGACGTCTTTGTTTAATTCTGAGCTTCCACAAGTGCCTTTTTCTCACTTCAAGTCTCTCCCCTCCCTTCTGCCTTCCGCAGAGCTCACCACAATCAGTCCAAAAACCTCCACCTAAAAGCAGCCCATCTATTTTGAGGTCACGTGATGGGGTTCTCTGTAAATATTCCCTACACACTTGTGGTTGCTTCATGTGTGTAATTTCCAAGACAGAAAAGGCAGATGTAAAGGGTATACTAAGTGCAAAGCACAGTGTATTCCTAACAAGAGAAAATGGGATTTCTCTTGAGGTCCTGCAAGGGGATATTTCAAGAAAATCATAGTTCTTGGGTAAGCTTCTTTCCTCCTCCAGGTTCCCCTGTCATATCTGGGAAACAAAAGCAGAAGCACTACAGAAAGAAGGAGGCTATTTCTACAGTTGGAAAGTTGCTAGTGGGTCCTCAGTAAAATAAAAGCTTTGAACTTTCTTGGTGGATTATTAGGAAAAAAAGAAAAGGGAAGAGGGGGGAGAAGCAGAAGGAGGAGGAGGAGAAGAAGGGAAAGAAAAAAGAAAATAAAGAAAGAGCATGTTAGTGACGTCACATCAAACGTCCTAAGACTGCCTGATCTCCTTACGGGTTAAATACATTGCATTTTGATCATGCCTGTCTCATTTTCCTCTGTGACAAGACTTAACTTTTTTTTTTTTAACCTTTGATGGATAGCATTTTCATTCAAAGATTTTTCCATCGTTGTAAGTTAAATCGTTTCTTAAAAGTAATTGCAATGCCCCGTTCTTAGTAAATCAATAAGAAGAAAAAGTGTCCATCATGCGGATCTTTGTCTCCTTAAGAACATAAGTAGCATGTGTTATACAAATTAACAAAGTTCAAAACAATGGAATAGGTTTGTCTCTCTTTTCCCCCAGGATCAGATAAAAATCAAAGTCTCCCTCATGAATGTTCTATCATTTTCTCTTTTTAGATCTGAGTATTAGTTAGCTATTGATAGGCTTCTGCATAACAAAATGGTCTCTTCCCCCTCCCCATTCAGAAAATCCTCAAAACTATGTTGACTCTGATGCCTAGAAGGCTTCTGTGGGGTTACTAGCTCCTCCCCACACTTGGGGAAGCAGCCATGCCCACTGGGATGTACTGTCTGGACATATTAAACATGTATCAGCCCAGGGCCAGTGGTGGAGGATAAGGTAAACTTTCAAGTGATGATTTTAGTTACTTGCAGGCCCTATAAACAGTGTCACCACCCAAAGATCAACATAAACGGTGCCACTTTGTTTTAATGTTTAAATTAAAATAGTTCAAGACCCATTCCTATCAGTGGAAAACCAACAACTAACCACCCCCTCTCTGAGCCTCCCCAAGTCCCTACAGATTCCCAGGGGGTTTACGCATCTCTCTTCACCTTTTGTTAGTTCCTTCCTCTGAATCTTCATTTTTACAGGTATCTCCTCTTCTGCAGTTGGGTTTGTCTTTCAAAATAGCATAGAGGTTAACAGCCCAGGTAGGATCACTTGTAGCTGGATGACTCTCCACAATCTGCTTATTCATGCTGCCTCAGTTTCCCCTTTTGTAAAAAAAAAAAAAAAAAAAAAGCGGGGGCTAATAGAACACCTCTCCTGAGGTGGTTGTTTGTATTAAATGAGGAGAAGCACTTTGGGGAGAGGACTGTTACAGAGGAAGAGCTCTGTAAGTATGAGTCTGTAAGTACCTACCCAAAGGGAGGCAGTTCCTTTCCCTCTGGTTCTCCAAAGCAGCGTCTGCAAGTACAAGGTGTTTGACTCCTCTCGATAGTCATGGAGGTGAATGATTACAATTCCCCACCAGTCTTGCCAGGAACAAGCTCACTGACCATCTCCTCCATCCTCCTGTCTCTAGCAGAGGGAGGTGGGGGTGGCTGGACCTGCTCTTCTTCTGTGCTCCCCTCCCCCGCCCCCAGCCTTCCTTCTTTCTGGCCCCCTGGTTTTCTTGGCTCAGGTTCCTCCCCCGGACCCTCCAGAGCTCCCACTACTTTGTAGAATGGTTCCACATACTCTTGCCTACAGACATCTTTCAAGCCACCCCCCAGAAGCTTCACCATTTTGACCCTAAGAGGACTTTTCAGATATTTTCCTAAATAAAGAGCCTTTCAAGAAAGGAAGTATGACACTCCCCGGGCAGCAGAAGCAGTTGTCAGCAGTTAGAATTTTTAAAGGCCATTTTTTTTTTCTCTTCATTACACTAATAATAAAAGTAATAATGGGTGAAAACAGTCAAAGGTATAAACTTCAAGTTATAAGATAGGTAAGTTTCGAGGCTATGAGGTACAGCGTGGTGACTAGAGTTATACTGTATTGTGTATTTGAAAGTTGTGAATAGAGTGGATCTGAAAAGTTCTCCTTACAAGGAAAAACACTATGTGAGGTGATGAATGTTAACTCACCTAACTATGAGAATCATTTCACTGTATATGCATTTATTCAGTCATTATGTTGTACAGCTAAAACTAAACAATATTATGCCCCAATTAGATTTCAGCAAAATGGGGAGGAATAACTAATGCCTAGAATGTGTTTTGCAAACATCCTAACCGCTTCACATCTATTGTTTTCACGGTCCCGTGAAATATTACTTAAGCTTTCTGTGTCTCAGTCTCCTCATCTGAAAAACAGAGAAAATAGTAGTGACCCTTCCACAGGATCATTGCAAGAATTAAATGATGGAGTATAAGCCACAGCCACCACAACAGTACTCAGAACTTAGTAAGTGCTCAGTTGATCACTACCGTTACTATCTCCATTTGACAAATAATGGAGTGGGCACTGGGGGCTGTGGGGTCCCCTGCTCATGGTTATAGAGGGATAAGGGGGGCAGGCCAAGATTTTATTCCAGGCTGCCTTCTTCAGAGCTCATCTTCTGCTTCTCTTGAATCAAGGGCTAGACCCAAGAAAGGGGACTAAACCCACAGGTGTAGATTCTGAGTTGAGGAATCTGAATGGAGGATTCAACTAGCTAAATTAAATGAATATTTTACATAAAACTCTAGAGAGAGGACTTCTCTTAAAAAAAATAAAATTTGAAGTGGTTAGCCCATATTTGGGGATGAAAACTTCAAGTGAGAGATAAGTAACTGTGCTTTTCTGAAATAAGGACTCTCCTCTTCTTTGCCACACTTGGCTTTGTTTTGTTTTGTTTTTTACTAGCCTGCACCCTGTGACATTTCTGTTGTCCTCATGCCCTGACCATGGCTGACCTAGGTGTATATTCTACACTTACCTGAGTGAAATCAAGTAATTAACATATCAATCCTTTCCACATTTCGGCAGAAACTTCCAGAGACCCTGTTGGACCGACTCTGTGGTGCCACAGTAACAAATGCGCAAAACTCCTTCCACACCAGAATCTTTAACAGCTTCTTCAGATTTGCCTCTTTCCTTGCCCTGGCCACCGTCACGTAAACGGAATTGAAGGACCCTCCACAACTGCTCAGGTCATTTACTCTGAAAGCTCTGTGGAGGTTCTGAAACTTCTCTAAACATGCCCATGACACAGGTTTGGACACAGCTAAGGAGTCTGTGGTCATGCGCATGACAGGTCTGCTTAAGACATTTTCCAGAGTGCATTTCCTTGACTCATTCAGCAGGATGCTAACCAGCCTCCCCACCACCAATTCCCACGGCTTCAATTCATCCTGGATTCAACTGACAGAATAATCTGCCTTGAACATCGATCTTATTACAACCGTCACCTGCCCAAGACCCGACAGAACCTCCCTATTGCTGCCTGGATATCCCCTCTTTCAGCCTGGCGTTCAAGGCCCTGGTCAATCATGCTGTGTCTCATGGAAATCTCCGGCCGTCTCTCAAATTTCTCAGTGACACAGCCCCTCTGCTCCAGATAAATCAGGCTATGAGCTGTCTGTATTTTTGGGCTTCCTTGTGCTTTTCATCCGCCAGAAGCCATCCCTGAATTTCCCCTCAATCCAATCATACCTTCTTTTCTGTGTCCCACTTATCATGTGCATATTTAATAAGGATTCTGTTCCTGAAATTAGCTCAATGTTCATGCTTTATCCATAAATGCAGATCCCCTCTTTATGTAATTTTCATGCTTTTTTTGTAGACAGAAAAATTCTATACTGATACACAGTACTCTTCTCTCTCATACTCATAACAGATATTACTGGCCAATCATGGCATTATTTTCCCACTGAACTATTCACAGTTTCTGTATCTTTTTCTATATTAAGCTCTAGGTAACCACCACATTTCAGCTGGAGTTGGATATAACATGCCATTCTTGTTCTAGATTAGGGCATCATTGCAGTTCTAGATGGTGGAAATGGGAAAGCTCAGGGAGAGGATGGGGGAAAGAAGAGGGTATTATTATTATTATTATTATTATTTTGCCCTATATTTTATCCCTGAAGTTCATGGTTCTCTATGTGAGATGAATAGGTCATGGTCAAGAGAATCTCTCTCCTCAAGATTTATGACTCTTCTCCATCAATTTATCTCATACACTTCACAGACTCTCCTCACAGAAACCAAGTGGCTACAACAGGTTCAGTCCTCTCTAGACTTTGTTAGCTTAAAGCTCAATGACGAAGAGCAATATTTTCCCCCCAGACAGCACAGAAAAGTTCTTTGCATCTCATTGCCTCTGATTGTCACATGATCATCTGTGATCTAATTCCTTTTGGTGGAGTGGGAGTGAAGATGGGGAGACATGAAATGCTATGATTGGTCAGGACTGAGTCTCATGCTCCACCTTTAAAACTGGCATAATCATGCAAAGAAAAGTTGAGAGTGCTAGAAGACTTGAAAGGTCCTTGGTATTAATTATCTAGAAAAGTATATAGTCATGTCTACCACATAGAGGACATCAATCTAGGTTCTGGGGATACAGTGAACAAAATGAGTCTACAGCATCTTGGAGCTTATTCCGTAGGTGGAAAGTGCAGAAAACAAACAAATAAACATGTGTATAATGAGCCAGTTAATAATAACTGCCACATATAAATATAAAGCAGGATAAGCAATATAGTAAGGGCTACGAGGCAAAAGGAAGGGGATGTATGAGTAGAATTGTAGCTTAAGTAATATTTCACGGGACCATGAAAACAATAGATGTGAAGTGGTTAGGATGTTTGCAAAACACATTCTACATTGTAAAGTAGCTGGAGAAGACCCCTCAGTTAAGATGACACCTGAAAATGAACTAACTCTGCTGTGTGAGCAAAATAGACAAAGACCCAGGGGAAGAGCATTCCACACAAAGGGAACAGCAAAGGCAAATGTCCTGAAGTGGCAGAATGGTTGGAGGTTTGAGGACCAGCCAGGAGGCCAATGTGGCTGGAACAGAGTGAGCAAGGAGGAAAGTGGTTGTGATGAGGTCAGAAGTTACGTGGTGGGAAATAAGGGAGGGAACAGATATTGGAAGGTCTTTAAGGCCATTGTGAAGACTTGGCTTTTACTATGAGTGAGATGGGAAAGATGGTTGAGCAGATGGTGATACAACCTAACCTACATCCTAACAGAATCATTTTCATTTCTCTGTGCTGCCAAGGTAGGGGTGGAAGGGACAGAGTAGAGTAGGGTGACCAGCTAGGAGCTTATTATAATTTTTAGGCAGAGGATGGTAGTGGCTTGTACCAGGGTGGTGGGGACACCAATGGCAAGATGTAGTTACATACAGGAAATATTTTGAAGGTAAGAGGGGTGAGATGTGGGGCTGTGAGATGAAGAGGCAGGGACAACTCCAAAGTTCTGGGCCTGAACAAAGGAAAGGATGACATTGCCATAGGGGAGACCAAGGAAAGAGCAGGACTTAAGGTGGAGTGGATTTGAATATTTTCAGTGCTTAGAAGAGATAGCAAGTCAATTACTGATATATGGTCTTGTGTTCAAGAAAGAGGTGTGGGTTGAGGATTTGAGCTTGGGAATTGTCAGCATCGAGATGGAATTTCAAGTCATGAGAAAAAATATAGAAACCAAGGTGTTTATATAGATAGATGAGTGATGTTGCTCCAGGTCTAAGCCTGGGATTCTTCAGGGCAGGAACTGAGGCAAAAATCTCTACTCACAGTGTTCCTTAGTGCTAAGAACTCTGTTCCCAGGACTGCACAATCTGAATAAAGTTTTTTCCATTTTTTTCCTTCCTGATGTGACTTTTTGCTGAACTCCAATTTTCCTACTTGAATAAGATCTTTCTATTTCACCCTAAACTTTGTGAATGTTTTCTATGCTTAGCCCCCTAAATATTGACACACCAGGAAGGTCGGCCTAAATTGAGCAGCCAAAGAAAATGCTGAGATAGCCAAGAACAGAGCTCAGGTTGATCTTGGAAGGCAGGACAACCAGGCCTTGGCTGTCAGGGTCAGGTAGACCGGCAGAGGAGCAGAGAAGGCCATTGGCACAGGGTGGGTGACGCCATATCCCAGTCCTAACACTGCACAGGCACTTGGATGGGGCATGAGAAGGTCAGTTGGGTCAGGGCTTCTATACTGGTGCATCCAGGAATCTGGGTTAACATCCTGGTAAGGGGTGCCCAAGAGAATAAAGGGGTTCCTCCAGCCCTATTGGCTGGTCTGATTAATCTGGCGCCTAATCAGGCCCTTTGAAGGGGAGGTGGGATGGGTGGATAAAAGAGCAGCACACCTGTTTTCACTTGACTCCAATCCCGAAATAATTCTGTGGCTCCTACAAGATTTGAAACAAATTAAATTTGAAAGGGCAGAGAGAGCAGCTTTAAATGGTTGGCTCTGTCAAGAAATGTGGGTTTTTGCTCCAGGAAATGGCTTAACCGAGAGATTGAGTCCCCTGGCTTGTGGTGGCTGAGGTGGTTGTTCGTGCATGACCGTGACTCGGGGATTGTGTGGTGGGGGCCTTGCCTTGTTATCTCCGGCATCAAGCTTTTGCTTTCTGGACTTTGATAATGTCACGCAAAGGTTATAACAGTATCAACATGAAAGATAGTTGTCAAGAGAGAAGGCGTACAACACGGTTTAGGGAACATGGGTTTTAAGTAAAGACACATTCATACAGGGAAGCAGTGGCAGACATGATTCTGTCCAGCCTACCACAGGCAAGACGGCTGCTCAACAAAAGCCCTAGAATAACTGGTTTATCCTTTCTTTTAACAAACGAAGTGACTGGCTCCTGACAACGTTCCTGTTCTAGGCGAAGCTAGAATATCTCAAGTATGGGCTCCAGGCTGGAAAAAGATACACGTATCTTTCAAGGAGTCTGCAAGATAAATTATGGAAAGTATTGTTAGGACAGTCCCAGACCTCCTCCTTCCTGAGCAAGAACCTCTACCTTATTCAGGATGTTGGAAACAGAAGGGCGGGAGTGGAACAGGAGAAAAGTCTTCCCTTTGAACCAAAGGCCCAGAAGCTGCAATGCTGAGAAAGAGAAGACCCTCCCTGCCAGGCTCTGGGTGGGAACAGACTCCCTCCTTCTTCCACTGCTCACCCTTCACCCGCAAATGCTTCTCGAGCATCCCCAGGGGCCAAGTCATGGGTTGCTAAGCTGGAAACTGGTAAATGGGCCTCTAGTACTTATAGGTCGGTCACTTTAATTTCTGTTATAGACCCAGCCAGATGTGACCAGCGTGGCCACCTGCATCCTTGATCTGCTGCCAAGTAGGGTTTTTGACAGAGAAGTTGAGAGATATGAGGTCACTGCCATTTATGGTCTCCGACATTAACACCTCCTTGGCAGCAGGCAGAATTTTCCTGCGTGGGACCTAGGGCAGCTGATTAAGCACCCCCGCCAGCCCGGGGTTTGATCCTGGCTGCCTTGAAGGCCTGCCTTCACCCCCCCCCCCCATAGAAAGAGAAGCTAGAAGACTTAATGCAAGACCCCTTGGACCTTTGCATCGGGATCCTTGCAGAGCAAAACATTTCAATCAGGCCATGGCACAGAACCCCATCTAATCAGGGTTTGTCGAGACCTTCTGTTTGATAAGGGGCTCATTCTGTCGCTGTGTCAATTTTCCTTCTTAAGGGTGTTCCTGTGGCCTTTGATAGCACACCTCGCACGTAAACAGCTAGTCTTTCATGCTTCTGAGCCTCCTGGACATGGGTCTGCCAAGCTATCATTAATACGTAACTCAATGCAGCTTCGAGGAGAGTCACAGAAACAAACGGGCCAAGCTTTCTTTTCTTGTGACCTCAGGAAACCCACCGTACACGTGTGTCAAATGGAGTTAGTTTCCCACAGGAAAGGAGACCCATGGAAAAAAGTGTAGTTACTATGTCAGTATTTCAAACTTCAAACTGTTTACTGTCTTCTGAAACATTCCAGGATCCGCCTTACCCCTTGCTCTGTCCTAATCGGTTACCATATCAGGGACAGATTTTTGGTAGCAAACAGTACAGGCCAATTCTGGAAAACTAAAGGAGAGAGGCTTGGAGGTGAGACTAGTTTTAGAAAGAGGACAGGAACCGGCGCAGTCTGGATACTGCAGAACTAGTTAGCCAGCTATGCTAACCATGACTTCCAGAATAAATATCCACCACCTATTCTCTCATCCCTGCATTTGGGTACAAGGAGAGAGAGGCTATTGGGCCCAGCTCGGGGCGTGTGACTGCTCCTCGGGTGGTGCGGGTACATACAATGGGAGAAGTAATTCTTCAGAAGAACCCCCTGGATCCCTCTTTACTGATTGCCACACGGCCAAAAAAGTCTACACCTACGCTATAGCCGGCAACCCTGCTCAAACTAGTTCCTTCTGTCCAGACCCACTGGCCCTGGGATGACGAGGTCTACCTCAATAGGATTACTATAAGGAGTAGAAGAAATAGCATTAGGCATTTCTTAGCCTCATGCCTAGCATTTAGCTAAAAGATATTATTAATTGCACTTGAACTTGAAGAGACTTTCTAAGTGATTTCTACTCTGCCTTCCATCACCCCCCCCATCTACGCTCCATATCACAGCCAAAATGAACTTTCTGAAGTGCAGATCTAATCACGCCATGCCCCGTCTCAAAAACTGCTGATGGCTCCCACTGCCTACAGGGTCTCAAATTATTAGCCCGAATAAGGCTGCATATTCACTCATTTATAGTTAGTATCCAATGTTTAATAACCAGTGCTCTGGGGGAGGAGGGGCAACAAATGTACGTATACATGTGCATGCATTAGTTTATTATCAATTTTACTGATATGACAGTATATATATGTAGATATGTAGAAAACTCTTTACAAATAATCACAATAGGGGACTACCTGAAGGTGTGAATACCAGAAGGCCAGGACCCTGTGGGGTCATCTTAGGAGTCTGGAGACCACAGCCTTCAATGAATCAAAACTCCCTCTGGTGTTCTTGTATTTAGACCACTGGAGGAGAAGGTGAGAGCTTCCAAGTTGCTTCAGCTTTGGCCTTTGGAAGTTTAAGTTACTGGTAGAAATGGCGCCTAGACCCCTTGGTGCTTTAACATAAAAAATTACCCACTTGGAGTCCAGATATAAAAAAGCAGTTTGGGGAAGATAAAGCCAAAACGTTCTCCTTGGCCTCTAAAAACACAACAGTGCTACAACTCCTTCGCTGCCTGTTGAATTTTCACAACCGAAACCTTCTTCCGGAGCTGAGGTGAAATAGGGCTTTTCTGGGTAATCCCATAGTTTTCCTAATCTAACACCTGTACTTGCTTCAAGGCAAGTTCCTGTTCCACAAAAGTCTGTACAGCTCAGGCGGCCCAGCCTTCTCTTGGAAAAGTTGGCAGATCTGGCACCATTTTCTTCTTATGGGTATTTCCACCTGGTGAGGACTGGTGCCAACAACTTCGCTCCCAGGCGTGGCAACACTTGGGCACTGTGCAGGGTCTCATTAAATTGGAAAAGGCTGAGGTTGGAATCCTTTATCCTTTCCCTCTCCTTTCTTTACTCATCAGACTATCTATCTTCTGGTTTCCCTTAATTCTGCACATAGCCAGGGACAACGTAAGACTTAGATTCACGAAGAACATGCAGGAACAGGGCAGCAGCATAGGCTCCGGAAAATGTGCCCCCCGCCAACCTCCCGCCGCAAGCTGTCCCGCAAGACCTGAGAACTGGGAGTGTCAGGGTCTGAGGGCAGAAGATGGGTAACCCAGCGCAAGCAGAGAGGGTGAATTTGCCCTTTGTCTGCCTCTTTGTGCTGTGCTGGTCCTCAGTGGGGAGGATGGTGCCCAACCACATCTTTGCTCAGTCTACTAATTGAAATGTAAATTCCTTCCAGCACCCTTCACAGACACACCCGGAAATGATGTTTTACTAGCTATCTGGGCAGCCCTTCACCCAGGCAAGTTCACACATTGAATGAACCGTCACAGAGACTATTGAACTAGTCCAGGCAAGGTCTTGGCAGTGGAAATCTGGCTCGGTTCAGAATCTTAAATCTGCCTCCCCAGCTGAATCTGGGATCCCTTCATAACCTCTCCTTTATGTGGCTGCCCAGGCCTGCTTGCAGACTGCAGGTGACAAGGGACTCCGTACCTCCTGTCGGCTTGCTCTACCTTTGAATTTTACTTCTATTAAGATAATTATGGCTCAAGGCAGCTTCCATCTGTTGTTTTTCTCACTGCTTGAGTTGAGGAACACGCGTAAATTCTTTTTCAATGGCGGCCGCCGCACGTTTCCCTGTTTCCTCCAGCAACACTTGTACTGTTCTCAGCATATGTCGGGCTCTGTGCTGTTAAGTAGAGCTGCAGAATGAATAAGCCCTTACCCTCAAAGAAAGTGCTGCCTCTAGTGGGTGTAAGGGGTCAGTCTCATAAAGACATCGTTACTATATACCCATGAGGACACCGATGAAGGAGTAATGACTTCACCCTGATTTCAGTGGGGTTTGGAAGGCAGGAGAAAGCAAAGGGAGATCACATTTTCTTGCTATTATATAAATGAGTTGAGTTGAGTTTTATGAACAGAAAGGAGAGAATGGAAAAGCTGGTGAAGAGATGAAGAAGGCACAGGCAGAGGGAACAGCATGCGTGCGCAGGGAGGCACGAGAGTTGGTGTGCCCGCCCATCTCCACTCCTTCCAGACACTCAGTCTATGACCTGACTTAGAACAGAGCAGCTAAGCGTGTCCTCTGGAGTCAGGCTGCTTAGGTTCACAGCCTCATTGTTCCTCATACTAACCTGCTCAGTCTTAGGGAGGCTGTCTAAGCTTTCTCTGACTTAGTTTGCTCATCTATAAAATGAGGATAGTAATAGTATCTATTTCACAAGATTGTTGTAAAAATTAAACAGGTTAATCCATGTACCGAAATGAAAACAGAGCCCGGCACCGTGCTTGCTCTATAAATGCTGTCCTCAAGTCTGGCAGGCTTTGGACGTGCAACAGTTAGAATGACAGGTTATAGATGCTATAGGAATTTAAGAAACAGGTGCATCTGGAGGTGGGGCTGTTGGATGCAGAAAGGGAGAGAAGGAGAAGAATGAAAATGCACCCTCGTGACCATTCCCACCCCAAAGATCTATGATTTTGGTGGCAGTCTGATGGTGGGCTTAGAGGTCAGCTGAACATAGAATACCAGGTCCAACAGTCCTGATTTCCCAAGGGGCTTTTCCAAAGGTGCATTAGGACAGGCCCAGGAGCAAGTTGTTCCTATGATGGCAGTTGGAGTTCCTGGCACAGGGACTGTGGATTCCAGGAGAAGCCACAGAGAACTGGAGCCTCTAAGGTTGGCATGTCTTTGAAGTTAAAGCCTCTGGGCATCTGTGCACTTAGGCGGAGGCCAGAGGCCACTGGGCTGAGCAAGGTCAATGTTATCCCAGGCATGGGAACAGCATGCTCTTCTGACCCAGGGGCCAGCCTAAAGCTGTGGTTTTGATCACTTAGGCATGAACCTCAAGAATCAAGCAAGGCCAAAATGATTTTCATTGTGATATGGAAGAGTGAGCACTGAAACTGGAGCCAGAAGACCCTGGCAAGTGTGATCAGAGCTAGTCCTTTCAACTCAGAGTGTATATGTATATCCCTATATACATATACATATACATATACATATGTAAAAGTGTATCCCTATCTGTAACGTAGACGTAACAATTAACCCAGCCCTGCCCCTAACACACTGTCCATCCTAGAGAGTGACTGTGGGGATCAAATAAAATAGTGGGAATGAAGTCCTAGTGAAAAAAAAAAATGGGGAGAGCATACAGTTCTTGAATGTGCTCTCCAGCTCCCCACCTTTGCCTGAAATAACCCTCTACCATGTTATCACCTGTTAACCCCTATACACTCCCTTGTTCTTTCATCCTTACTTCCTTCTTTCCTTTCTCCTCTCTTTTCCTTCAGTCTTTAGAATCTCAGCTTACTTGTTGCATCCTCAGAGATGACTTCCCTGTCCCTAAGATTGAGCTGAGGGCCCTTTCTTGGTTCTTCCACATAAAGCACCCTATAGTTTCATTAGCATAATACTTTTTTTTTTTAAGATTTTATTTATTTATTTGATAGAGAGAGATCACAAGCAGGTAGAGAGACAGACAGAGGTGGTGAGGGGAGGTGGCAGGGAAGCAGGCTCCCCGCTGAGCAGAGAGCCCTATGTGGGACTCAATCCCAGGACCGTGGGGTCATGACCTGAGCTGAAGGCAGAGGCTTTAACCCACTGAGTCACCTAAGCACCCTAGCATAACTCTTTTTATGCTCTATTGGAATTATCTTTTTAACTGGCTGTCACAATGACAAGATTATATTAGCTCAAGGGTGAAGTTATATCATAATCTCTATAGTAATCCCAATTCTAGAACAGCATGGGATGTATATTTGAATGAATGAATGAATGAGTTGTTATGCAGATGAAAGTGGTTTATCATAATATTGTTCAACCGATATTTAGAGTGTGACTCCCTTGTTCCAGATTCTGTAATTTAGGGACTGGGAATATAAAGATGGACAGACAAGAATCAGTCTTGACAGCTGCCACCCTGCACAGCTCAGTGGGCCATAAAAGAAATACAGACCAGAAGCTGTAAGTCTTCGGAATGTATTCTGAGATGCATCTGATGTAAAGGTAGGACTTGTCGGCTCTGCCTGTTGTGTGTGATACCAAGAGGAGCCCCGTTTCCTTCTGTTCACTGGTAAGATTGGGCTCTGCTTACAGGATAAACCAGGGTTGTGAGCCATCTGCGGTGGGCAGGTGAGAAGGAGGCTGACATTACAAGAATATTTCAATGAACTCAAACCACCTATCACTTGGGGGGAGCGGGGTGGGGAATAATGTCATTAAGTAATTTCAAGCAGCGGAGATAATGTTAGGTGTGTCAGGGTGAATGTGCCTCTTGTTCTTGCTATCATGCCTCTCCCATAAAAGGTGTTTCTTCCCTACTCCTCCTCCTAAAATTGACTCCAGGAAAACTGATGACCTGGCTCTATTTTAGAAAGAATGCCAATGTTCCAGCAACCTCCCATAAACTTGTTTTCATTAAAGCTTTTTCTTTTGTTAAAGATTTTATTTATTTATTTGAGAGAGAGAAAGCACAAGCAGTGGGGAAAGGCAGAGGGAGAGGGAGAAATAGACTCCCTGCTGAGCAGAGAGCTCGATGCAAGTCTTACTCAATCCCAGGACCCTGGGATCATGACCTGAGCCAAAGACAGACGCTTAAGGACTGAGCCACCCAGGCGCCCCTAGAATTGTTTTCAATTACGAAAATCTTCTAGATCAATCTTCCTTTCTCAATGACTTTAGTGAGCTTCTTTACCCAATTTTTCTGTAGAGATGAAATGAGCAGGCTCTGTTTTAGGAGTCAGGGAACCTTTTCTCTAAGCCAAACCATACTTAGCCTTGTGCCCTTGGACAAGTCCCATCATCTCTCAAGAAGATTCTTCATATTCAAGGAAAGTCTTTGATTCTAGGCATGGTTTTGATCAGACCCAAGTGTGATGCCTAGAGTCATCTTTGAAGTCTCTTCCTAATCATTGCCTTTCCCTCTCCATGGACACCCTATAATAATCTTGTCAATTTTTCCTTTATAACATCTTCTATAGTCATCACTTTCTTCCCATCCCCAAGTTTAGTTTAAGATTTTGTGAAGCATCAGTCCATCATTTTGAGGGCCTCTCATTAGGCTGTTGGTTAAGGGAGAGCAATGAAGAGCCTGTATCCAGAGTAACATGTAAAGAGTGGTCCTTGAAGAAGTGTAGGTGTGTAAGACTGATCTGGGAACAGAGAGTATCAGGTGTTGGTGAAACTGGCAAAAATCACCATCTCCGAATCTCATGAGAGCCCAAACTGAGACAAAATCTTAGTCCATTCCTAGCCCTCAGGTCCATTGGGGTGATGTATTGAAGAAAAGAAAGAAGGAAAATGAAGAGGGAAGAAAAAAAGGAAGAGCAAAGCAGGAGAAGAAACTACCAGGTATTGTGGGGTCAGGTTTTCATTCTTTTTCATTCAATAAGACCTCACAGCTTTCTAGGAGATGTGGATTTTTATCTTCTTTGTGCACTTTTAAAAGCCAGGCCTGTGATCCTGGCATGGCTGGAAGGGTTGTCTATTTCTGAGTCCTATTCAATCAGGCGTTCACCCTACTTGCTTTTGTTTTTCATCAGACCACTTGCTTCTGATATACTAGATTTAACTGTACACTAATTTGTGTTTCCTTCTCTTGGGCCAGACAGGTACATCTGATGAATTCTACCTGCATTCTTGGATTGGAGCTAAATAAGGCATTGAAATATGGCCACATACGTAAGAGCACCTGCATTTAGTCATCTTCCCATTTTCAAATGCTAGCCTAAAGTCTTGGCTTTTATCTATATTTAAAACTGACTTTGTTAAATGCATAAGCACATCTGAATTATTTATATTTAGGTTTATACAGTCTCCAGCTGCAACCGTATATTTCAATATCTTTAAATTCTGCGTTGCCATCTGGACCAGATTGCTGCTAAATCAAATCAGATAAACGTTACCTTTCCACTACCTCTGATTTATATCAACCATTCATTTCCAAAAGCACAGCCCTGTTAAACCCAATCTACTTTCAAAAAGCTTATAAAATTAGCTCAGTTTGGGGGGTTTGATATTTGTTCTCTGAAGCTTCAGCTTTGAAAAGGCCATTTGGATAGATAGAAAAGTAGTGTGGAACCAGCAGAGCTAGGGGCACTAGATTTCATTGATTATTGGGCAAATCTTTTGAGCCTGACTTCATCCAATTACTAGAGACTTTTCCCTAATCAAGTTATTGTGAGCCAGTTAATACACCACAGAAATAGAATATGCAGGTTTTAGAGTGTTAGGTTGTTCCCTATAATTTAATCTGGCATCTCTCTGAGAAGGAGGAGAGTTTCAGCCAAATATTTGAAAACTGGATAGAGAGATAGAAATTGTAGAATTGTATTTTTGTAGTCTACGTTACACTGATACTTCTCTTCCTGGAGAAAAAAAAAAAGGTTGGGGTTAGATACCAAACAAATCAGCATCAGTCACTTTCTGTTTCCACCTTTCCAAATTAGAGTTCAAGTCTGAGGCCCTTATGTATGGATGAAAATAATAATGTGTTATATATAAGTTTGTCAATAAACAAGAATCAATCTATTTATGCCTCAAGTAAAACATCAGAGTTGGTTTTTTGTTTTTTTTTTTTTGACACAGAGAGTGAGTGAGAGAGAGAGAGAGAGATCACAAGTAGGCAGAGAGAGGGGAAAGCAGGCTCCCTGCTGAGCAGAGAGTCCAATGCAGGGACTTGATCCCAGGACCCTGAGATCATGACCTGAACTGAAGGTAGAGGCTTAACCTGCTGAGCCACCCAGGCACCCCTGGTTTTTTTGTTTTGTTTTGTTTTGTTTTTTGGGGTTTTTTTAATAGATAAAGGAGGGAGGGAGGGAGGAAAGAAAAAAAGCACAAAATATACTAAAACATCAAGTTCAGAGGGGGCACCTGGGTGGCTCAGATGGCTAAGCAACCAGCTGACTCTTGGTTTCAGCTCTGATCAGGAGCTCACGGTCCTGGGGTTGGGCTCCACACCCAGTGGAGAGTCCGCTGGAGATCCTCTCTCTCCTCTTCCTCTGCCCCTTCCCCTGCTCTCTCTCTCACTCTCTTTCTCTCAAGTAAATAAATAAACCTTTAAAAAAAAATCACATCAAGATGATAGAAGCCTAGGGACGCCTGGGTGGCTCAGTTGGTTAAGCAGCTGCCTTCGGCTCAGGTCATGATCCCAGCGTCCTGGGATCGAGTCCCACATCGGGCTCCTTGCTCGGCAGGGAGCCTGCTTCTCCCTCTGCCTCTGCCTGCCATTCTGTCTGCCTGTGCTCGCTCTCTCCCCCTCTCTCTCTGATAAATAAATAAAATCTTAAAAAAAAAAAAAAGATGATAGAAGCCTGGATGATATGCATACTTTACGTTATATTTATATACAGTCACCTACAGATATTACCTTTCTCTTTCTCAACCCATATAATTCCATATCTGAACTCATTTAGCAAGTCTAATGATTGGAACATGAAATATTTTCCAAATGGCTCCACTCAATGGATCCGCAGTCCATCAGCATACAGTTGGAATGATGTCATAAATGGTTACATTTTAATCCTTCCTGTATTTTCTAAATGGGAAGGGGAGGAGGGGGAAGCTGGGAGAAAGTGGCTTGCATATGATATTCTAAGCCTGAATAACTGAGTACGAATCCCAAATGTAGGAAAGGAAAACCTATTCTTTCTCAGTATGACTTAATGCTCATTTTTCTTACACACACAAAAAGGAATATGCCACTCTTTAATGGTAAATTACCATTTATTGTAAATGTGCCATATGAAGGAAGCCATAAGTCATTATTATTGACCTATTATGATTCATTCTGCTTTCCCCCGAATTAAATAAAAATGTGCACTTTAGGATAATACACTTTTAGCTCAAGTGTTTCTTTTACTGGACTCGTGCCTGCTGGATTTTCCAATCACACAGCTCTGGGGACAAACACTTGACTTGCAGAGCGGATACCTCATCACAATCACCAGTTGTCCTTCATTTCTGTCCTAAGAGCAGGAGATGGTTTTTAATCTCTCATTGAATGGTCTGGCATTGCGATGTGTGAAATCAAAACTTTCATGTAGACTCAAAGGAAGGCTGAGTCCCTCAATATGTTAGTTTTGTGTACAGTGCAGACTAGAGGAGAAAAAGCCAAGGACAGACTCTCACTTAGCAGAATGGAAAGTGGATATATTCAGAGGATTTTGGAGAAAGTTATTCTTGGGGAATCGACACATTAAAAATTACACTTCTGAGATGAAAGAAAAGGCAAAAATATACCACAAACGTCTTAAGAAAATCATAAACCTACTGCAGGAGAGAAAAATAGAATTGTAAAGTAGGAACGCAGAGAGACAGGCTCAGTTAAAAAATGTTGATTAAAAATATTTGGGGGTTGTAGTTATCTCAAAGTCAGGATGATATAGGTAGGCTGTTTTACTTTTTGTTTTCCTAACTGTATTGTCTGATATATCTGCGATCAGTATGTATTTCTGGTGTCATAGAGCATACGTATTTTTTTTTTTTAATTTGACAGAGAGAGATCACAAGTAGGCAGAGAGGCAGGCAGAGAAAGAGGGAGAAGCAGGCTCCCTGCCGTGCAGAGAGCCCGATGCGGGGCTCGATCCCAGGACCCTGAGATCATGACCTGAGCCGAAAGCAGAGGCTTAACCCACTGAGCCACCCAGGCGCCCCGAGCATATGTATTTTGAAGGTAGTTTTACTTTTCCTAAAAAAATTTTTAAAAAAGAAAAAAAAAGCATGTTTTGGTGATTCAATTCAACATGCTATTTCTTAGGAATTTCTGATGGTCTAGAAGTCACCAAGCAGAGATCCAATTTCTATTCATCTCATTTGAAGAAGTGATTGACAACATGAACTCGTAACTGAGATGACATTTCTGAGAAGTGCTCCAACTGTACAGGGAAGTGGTATCAAAGCTGTCATCTGTCCAAAGCTGCAGATTCCTTGTTCCAAGGACGGAGTGAGAAGCACAAAATATTTAAATGGTAAATGAAAAAATAGAAAAACCAAGTAGCAGCACATAGAAAGAACATAAGTTTACAGAGCTTGATGGGGAAATACCCTTGGGAACGGGGTGGGGGGTGGTGGAGAGACTAAAGACAACCATTCCAAAAGCATGAAGTATTATTTGTAGTTAAAGAGTAAGACCTCAAGCTCTGTCGAAGGCATATTGACAGTAGATCGCCACTCCCAAGAACTAATACCAAATATTGCCAAGGAGGATGAGATGTTTCTAGAAGAGTGAAACAGAGGGTAAATAAAGGGCAGGCCAGAAAAATTATTATAAGTATAAAAGTGTGCATGTGCCAATTAGTAATAAATATTGTAGGAATAAAAATAGCCTTCTGCACGAAGAAGGAAGGTTACTTGTTAATTAAGGAAATTGAGAGGCTTATTGGACATGTAAAATATCGGGAAGGAAGATAATGAAAGCGTAATTGCAGATAAAAATTATAAGAGTGTCAAAAATGACTGAGGAGCACTGAAGTTGCAAATGAAATGGAAATACCAAAGCCGGGCAGATAACAGACCACTCGTGTCTTAATTGCTGTAGGTGAAAAGCAAAGGAAGAAATGATGACAGCTGAGTGCAGAAAGAGGGTGGGGTTCATACCGGTTTTTGAGAGGCTCTGGCAAGAGAGCAGATCTCAAAGTGACAGCCCTGGACACAATGAGGAACTATTTATTCAAAGGTAGTCATTCTCGAGATAGACAATTTTTAAAAACTGGGACAGTCTGGATATTGTTATTTTTTTTTTTCTCTCCCAGATGCTATTAGTTTCAACCGTATGAAATTACTGGTATTCAACACTTATGGACTTGGTCATTTCCTATGGTTCGTTTAATAGAACAGACGGGGTAACCATTGTGGAAGATTTCTTGGATCCTTTATGCAAAACATGATTTTGAAATTTAAAAATAAATAAATAAATCACTCATAGCCCAAAGCTAAATGTTTTTTAGTGCGTACTCATTTATCTGGACATGGATGTATGTAGACTGTGAGCTCCCCAAGGAGGCTCCCTATTGAATGTCCCAGGTGCACAGACACACAGAGAAATGTTTGCTGCTGAATGACCATTATGAGTAAGACCTTAAAGAAAGTTTTGCTGAGTTATGAGGTGAACTATTTCTTTAAATGAAAACAAAATATGAGCTTTGGGAGTGGAACCTGCATTGCGTACCAATGCACCTTTCTGAATGGTGATGGTGTACAATATTAACAGCCTTTCCTTGACATTCTTCCTGTTTTGGATGTTCCTTAACAATAAATAAAATAAATCACCAATGCTAAACATTAAATGAGTTTAATTCCGCTTGATGAATATTAGCAAATATTTACATTAAGGGGAACATTTCAACATCCCTCAAGAGATTATTCTAGAGACTAACAAGACAAGACAGTTATTTTCGGCAACAGCCAAATAATTGGTATTTGATAGAGTTGTCTGATTCACTGATAATTAAAATTATAAATGGGTCTTGTTTGGCCTGAGTGATTACGTTCATGCTCTGGTGAATTTGCCCTTTAAGTACTGGGGCATGTAATTAGACCCCTCTTTGACCTTTGAATATCATGGTGACCACATCTAGGCTGTGACATCCGTGGCCTAGATAAGGGCATAGAACCAGATGGTGTTTTCAGGCAGAATTAACACAGGCTCCTATTACCATTCCTTGGCTTGCCATATACTACAGAGAAAATGACGGGTAAGTCACATCTTGAATGCCAGGCTACCGGGTCCCAGAACTTACTTTTATTCCCTGAGCAAGTTATTGATATGTAGGTGATTCAAAATGCATTTTCTATTACTACCCTTTCTTTCTACCTTAAATTATTTTTCTAGTATGTTCTTTTTTTTCTTTTTAAAGATTTTATTTATTTATTTGAGAGAGAGACAGTGAGAGAGAACATGAGCGAGGAGGTCAGAGGGAGAAGCAGACTCCCCATAGAGCTGGGAGCCCGATGTGGGACTCGATCCCGGGACTCCAGGATCATAACCTGAGCCGAAGGCAGTCGTCCAACCAACTGAGCCACCCAGGTGCCCCTAGTATGTTCTGTCTAATAAATTCTTACATTAGGGTACATGTGATGTGATGTATGTGTGTGTGTTTAGTATGTGACTTTCTGGATTCCTCTAGACTATTCTCAATATCCAACTTGTATTTGTACTGTCTTCCACCCACGTTGGATTTCCTGTATTTGTCCAGATTGAGAATTGTGGCACTGTAGAACTTAATACCCAGTTACAAGAGTGGATCAATTCCAACCCTTTCATTCTATAAATGACATCAAAGTACACAGAGCTTAGAAGTTAAACGACGTGCCAAAGGACACCCCACTTTTGAGGTGATTCAGGACTTGAATGCAAGTGTCTTGGTTCCACCTTTCAAGTTTCTTTTCTTTCTAAAGATGACCATATATGATGACATTTGAAAAAAAGAAAAAAATTGGAAATTGCAACAACCCATCAAACTACACAAGCATGTAAGACATCATATGGGAAAACTATTTTGTTTATTTATCTATGTTAGAGAGAAAGAGCACATACAAGTAGGGGGAGGGGCAAAGGGAGAGGGAGAGAGATTCTGCTTAGCAGGCTCCACACTCAGCGTGGAGCCCGACTCTGAGCAGAAAGCAAGAGTCGGTTGTTAAACTGACTGAGCCACCCAGGCCCCCCTCATTTGTAGAGTTCTTATAACCAGTATCTAGCATTTCTTTTAAACAAATAAAAACAATTTTTGTACTGCAAAGAATTTGAAACTTGGGCAAGTTTCTTTACTGCTAGATCTGTTACCACCACCCACTGTCCTAGGAAACATCCCAGGGTGGATTTTTAAATAATCAGACTATACATGAACTCTGTTGATCATTCTGTCAGCCATGTCCTAATCACCATGGGCCACACACAGAAATTCTCATTTTCACCAGATATCCAAATGCAGGAATCAAACTAGGGTATTCGCAGCTGTGACACATTAGGAGCAACATACATCAACCAAGAGAGTGAGTTACTCGAGATTTACGCTTAGAAGGATCAAGGTGTGTTCCCACTGGAAAAGGGACTAAGGGGACAGAATAAGATAAGGGCAGCACATCTGAATTAGATTATGTAAAGTGACCTAAATAGGCAATTCTGAAGAAAGGGATGCAATCTGCCTCCCATGTAACATATACCATCGGCCTAGCGCTAACACGGCATCTGTGTGAGTGACCAAACACTGCTGATTAATACAATTTGTTTCCTTGACATCATAACAGCTAAATTATGATGCTGATGAAATTATAGCACATCAGTATTTGAGGCATTAATTAAAATCTTGATGAGGGTGAGTTTCTTTCACAGAAACAATCCAAAATGAAAATCATATTTTAAAAACTATGATAATGGAGTTACCAAGAGCAAATCGCAAATAATGATTGAGATTATTTCAAGATGATTTCATCTGAATGGCCAAAATTAAGTTATTTGAGTGGGCCCTTTATTTCTTTTTTTGTTTCAGGTCAAGTAATACTACAAGTATTAATTGATGCCCCCACCCAAAGAACTCAACAGAGAGAGGATAACTGAAATAACAGCTATCATTTATGATATATTTAATTATATTCCAAGCACTGTGCTAGTCTTTTTAAGTGCACTAATTCATCTACTTCTCACAAAACTTTTTAAGATAGGTACGCTCTTCAATATCTCAAATTATTGATGAGGAAACAAAAACAAAGAAAGGTACAGCAACTTGCCCAAGGTTGCTCGAATAACAAATGGCAGATGTGGGATTGGAACCCAGACTCAACCCACTCAAGGCCAGCATTGTCCAGTAGAAGAGTCTGCAATGACAGTCCTCCATGTGACATTATCTAATATGGTGGCTATTAGCCGCACAGAGCCCTTGAACACTTGAAATGTGGCTAGTGCCACATTTATTATTCATTTTCTTTTATTTAAATGAGTTTCCATTAAATTCCTACTTACGGCTAGTTCCTACCATATTGGATGACACACAACTCTGGGAGCTGTGCTGGGTCCTTGTGCTTTGTTACAAAGCTTCCACTGATCTTCTACAGCATTTTACCCTTGCAGAATGGGAAGGGTCAGAAGGGTCAGCCACTTCAGGGTGTGAGCAGTTTACACACACACACACACACACACACACACACACACTCTCCCTCTCTTTCTTTCTCTCTGCTCTGTTTCTTTAGAGAATACTTATATATACCCTCTCCATGAAGTTTTAGTACCACAGATAAACTGTGTATCTTTTGTTTATATATAATAAACTGTATTTATGGTTGCACTTTCTACATAAAACAAGTAACCCACTCCCAAGCTCATTCAGATTATTTGGCAAATTCTGATTATTGATGTTTTAAGATAAGCCTTCATGTCCTTGCTGGCTGTCTGCTGAGATTCACTCCCAGCAATTAGAGCTGCCTACATTCCTTGCCATGTGGTCTCCTCTATCTTCAAGTCAGCAAGGCTGATGCAGGATTCGATCCAAGGACCCTGCAATCATCAGCTCCTTCTTGTGCTTCGAATCTCTGACTTCCTTTCCCTGCCTTTGAACTCTAGGCTCAGATTTAAAGGGCTCATGTAACTAAGTCAGGCCACCTCGAAAATCTCCCTGTCTTCATATCAACTGATTTGAGACCTTAATTACATCTGCAAAAACCTTTCTCAGCAACCCGAGGTTAATGTTTGATTAACGTTTGTATGTACCAGAGGCCTAGAATTTTGGTGACTATCTTGGAATTCTACCACATTCAACATATGTTCTCATTTAGTGAATTAAAACAATTCTGACCTAAGAACTAGAGCTTGTAAATTCTCAGTTCCTCTTGAGACCAGGGATACTTCTAAAACAGCACCTGCATCTCTCAGAGATGTTTAGAGATATCTAACTAGAAGATAGTTCAAAAGGTTGGGTGATTATTCTCATGTAGACTGTTTCTCAGCCTAAAGCTACAGTAATTAAGAAATAGAAATGATCTGATATAAGCTTGTTTTCTTACAGGAGTGTTGGAAATTTTATTTCTCTCAAAAATAAAGTTTAAAAAAAGTTTATTAGAATATTTTCCCTTACATAAACATAAAACATATCTAAAATGCACAGATAGGCTGACTGAAGAACGAAAAATAATCTATAGTTCCATCACACAAATCTAGTCCTTTAAACATTTGGTGTGTTTTCTCCCAATCATTTTTCCATGCATTAAATTTGTTTTTTTTATAGTTATCCTCATACTAAATATTCACTTTTGTTTTCTGCTTTTTCCCACTTAACATTTTTTTTCCACTTAACACTATAGCATTAGGCAACTCTTTATGTTATTATGTTATTTCATAACCTTTTAATTACTACCTCATATCCCCTATGCGGACTCAACTATAATTTACATACCCTTTTACCTACTATAGGTGTTTATTTCCAATTTTCCAATACCATAAGTACTATTTCAATAATGACCTTTTAACATGAGAATTCTTCGGTATTATTTTCCCACCAATAATTTATAGAAATGAAATTTCTTAGCCAAAAATTGAAGGTTTCATTTTAATCCTGGTGCACTTTCTGAGATATTCTTAAAAGAATTTCCCTTTGATCTTCCTTTAAAAGTCACTTCATTCTCCATCATTGAAATCGAATTGGGGGTAAGATATTGATTAGTTACAACCATTGACTACTTATTGACTCTCTTTGCACCCAGCAAAATAAGCTTTAGAGCTCTCATTAGAGTTGTAAGGGAATGAAGAATGAGACACAGACTCCATCACTGATGTCTGAAAAGATATTTCAAGGACAATGAATCCTTCAATTCTCAACCACAATAAAAAGAAGCCAGCTTTAAGCAAGAAGACCTCGCAACACCACGATGTCTTTCCTGAGTGACCTTATCCCTCACATGCTCTGGTACCTAGAGAGTTATGTGGGGCATGAAATATGATAGCTCAATATCACTTTTGTGTAACAGCAGCTTACAAACATTTTTATGTCATAAGCTGACTGTGAAGAGATCATTTCAGATCACCTACATCAAAGAGATGTCCCTTTGTTTTAGCTGTGCCTTGGCGAACAAAGGTCATCAACTTTGGCCACATTTGCTTTTGTTTTGGTTTTTAATTTGGGCTCTGCATAGTACTGTCAAAACAAAAGACATGCTGCAGCTGTTCTTCTAAGAGATTTATGTTCATGCTGTCTCTTCCCTCCATCTACCTCAGGGATGAGAAACGGGCCCAAGTGGGAGATGTTAGCCAACACAGTATAGTGGAAATAACATGACCTATGGAAAGTGCTAGATAGGGCTTCAAGTGCCTGTTCTTCTACACATTGGTTGTAGGACCAGCGGCAAGCAATTTATTTAATATTTATGAGTCTTTGCTTTCTTGTCTACATAATGGAGATGGTGATGCTTACCTCATAGATTAAAATTATATGGAGATGAGGTTTGCAACAAAACTGTCCAAGACTTTACCATTCTAAAATGAAGATGCCTCTTTGTCCTTACTTTCAAACTTCCAGCCCAGTATATTCAACCTCTACCCCACTTTCCAACAACCATCTTTGAAGTATGTCTGAGACTTCCAGGTTCACCTCCTGTCTGCATAAGAACAAATTGGTCCATAGGCTTCTATTTTCACCTTCTGGGTCTTTTATTCATTTATTCAATAAATATTTATTAAGGTCTCACCATATGCCAGGCACTGAGAATCAATGAACAAGCAATGTTCTTGTTCCAGGAATGCCTGGGGGGAATGTCTATGTTCTGAGGCTGGGGGGAATTGACAGCACTTTGGGAGGAGTGGGCTTCTATAATCCCCACTCCGATCCCTGCTTGTCCCCCATCCCCCTCAAATCTATTTAGCTACATCACCTGGTTCCCAAAGCACAAAGTCTCCCAGTCTTTCGTAAAACCATAGCCCTTAGGTTCCTGCCCTACCCCCTTCTATTCCAAAATGTTACAGAGCATTTATTTGGGTCCATTCTTTCTTCTACCCTTTGCCCCTGAGACTCCTTTCATCCTCCAGAAACAACTCCTTTCTCCTGAGTCAAAACAAAATCTCTCCTACTTATCAATTCATTCAGCGGGATGCTTTGGCATGAAGAGCGTTGTGTCCACTCCCCAGGCACTCCCCAGGAGGAAGTACAGCCTTTGAGTAAGACTCTCAGATAAGAGCAAGAGTACCTGGGTTTGGCTTTCCTATTTGCTGGCTTTGTGACCCTGGGCCAACTATATAGCCAGCCTCTGCCTCACTGTCCTTATCTGTAAAAGGGGCTAGAATAAAAGTTCCACCCCATGGGCTCTTTGTATGAATAAAACAAAGTAATACAGACAAAGTGGTTCCAACCATGCCTGCCAAATAGTAAATACCAGCAAGCTTCTTTCCATGAAGGTAAAAGGCTTTCAACAGTGACGCCATCACAAGGTTTCAACAGAGAAGGATTTTCAAAAAATCCTAACTGATTAAAAAAC
This sequence comes from Mustela nivalis, assembly GCF_964662115.1. NCBI lineage: Eukaryota > Metazoa > Chordata > Mammalia > Carnivora > Mustelidae > Mustela > Mustela nivalis. The sequence continues at coordinate 89,255,993 of NC_139028.1, read as the reverse complement.
AAGAACAGCAACAACAAACCAAAAGATGATAGGAATTTGATAGTTGATTAGTTGATGTCTGGGTAGGGGGAGATCCTATGTGAAACAAATTTCTATAGTGACCAGAATAGGAGAATTTCTCAAGGCTTAACAATTTTTAAATACAAAGAAACAGTCAGTTAAAGGCCAGTTGAAAGCAAGAAAGCCTGCCTCCAGGTAAACTGCATAAACCTTTTTGGTTGGGGAAGCAGCTGGAAGAGTTTCTCATGAGGAATGCTATCTGATTTATTCCCATTTCAAAGCCCCTTGGACAAGGACAAAAAGGCCAAGGGACCTTCTGGGGTAGTCAGCTATATTGTAATATGTCAGGGACTGAACCCCTGTCTTTAATGAGGCTCGTTTGCTCATTGCCCAGGGAAGCTAGCAGCCCTTTGCTTAACAGTTTAATTGCTTTTTTCTTCACTGTTGAAAGCCAGCTTTGCAGGTATAGGCACAGGACTTTTGTCATGCCTTAAATGATGTTCAGGAAGGTGATGCCTCACCTGAGTAGACTGGGCACAAACGGGTGTCAGGTCATCTCTTAGCGTTCCTTGCATAGAGAAACCAACCCCTGGAGACTGTGCCAGTTGGGTCCCCTCAGGAACCAGACTCCCCTGAAGTTTTTTTCAAACTGTAAAACGCATAAAGTGAAATTTATTGCACTTCGCTGTATTTTACTAGAGTGAGAGGGTTCTGATAAAATTTACTGGATGGACGTAAAACTCTGTCGATAGGAAAATGAACGCTTTCACAGGCACTCGCACTGAGCTGTTTTGATCACTGAACTGAATCTAGTACCTTGCTAGAAGGCTTTCTCTCTGTTTCAGCATAACTGAGGGCAGGTAAATACTGCCTCAGCAGCAGGTAAATATTCCTCAGAAGCTCCAGCTTCGCAGCCTTCTGGCTGAGGCGGACAGGCATAATCTGACCTGCCACCCAAGGTCCTCAACCGATTCTGCTATGGCTGACATCCACCATCAGAGATGTCATTCTTTCTGCTCTGGAGAGTGGGGTCACAGATAGTGATGAGAAGAAGCCCAGCCCCTCAAGGTCGGTGCTCACTGGGGAATGAAGATGGGCACTGGGGTTGGGAAGGGGTGTTGTGGGGGTCACTTTGAAGCTTAAAAGGGCATTTCATGGGACAGGACTTCTAAATCCTCCTGGAATATTGTCATCACGATCAGAAGGGAAAAGTACTCTGAGGAGCTATGAAACCCTAACTTTTTCCAAACCCTAACTTCTTCTTCTCCTAATCCTAACGTCTTAGATCTTGCTCGAACTAATCCTCTTCATTATCTAATAGAAAAGAATGAGAGAAGGAAAGAAAGAGAGTGAGAGACAGAGAGAAGGGGAGGGAGGAAGAAAGGAGGGAAGAACAAAAGGGAGAAAGGAAGGGAAGGAAGAGGGAAAGAAGGAAAGGCAGAAAGAGGAAAGGGAGGGGAAAAGCGGGGGGAGATAACCTCTCTTAGAAGAAGTCTTCTTTAACTCAATTTTTTCCGCGATACGTTTTCTCAACACATGTCCTGAGCGGTAAGCACTCCTCATTCGAGATGTCTGCATATGTGTGTTTCTAACGCACTAAGGTAGTGCTTCCCGAAGTGTATGATGCCTGAGAGTAACACACAAAATATTTTAGGTAAGACAGGGGTGAATTTATTTTTGTACTCATGATTTATTTTAATGCAGATTAGAAAAATGACAATTTTCCATTTATAGAGATGACAAAAAATCTATTTCTACTTCATTTTTTTAAAAGATGCATTTATTTGAGAGGGGAGGGGGTAAGGTGGGGTGGGGGGTGGGGATGAGTCAGGGGAGGAGGAGAGAGACTCTTCAGCAGACTCTGTGTTGAGCACAGAGCCCAACTCAAGGCTCTATCTCATGACCCCGAGATCATGACTTGAGCTGAAACCGGGAGTCAGACACTTAACCAACTGTGCCACCTAAGTGCCCCCCACCAAAATTTATTTTTAAAAAACATTTAGTTAAAAAAAAAAGTCTGTATAAGAAAAAAACAATGATACATAACATCATGTAAAGCTTATGAAGTGGCACTGGGAAGTCAGCAGTTTAAAACCTTTATGTAAAAGACACTGTAGACATCTGGAAGAAATGTAATTATATTATCTCCATTTTCTCTTTCATTTTTTGTATCCCTTCTCCCTGATCATCACACTTTGTGGGACAGAGGCAAAGCTATATGTTCTGCACACTTCTGGTTTCTCCCTTGCACACACAGAAAAAAAAATCCTTGCCTTCTGTCCCTACAGTGCAGCCATATGACTAATTCTGCCCATTCATATGTAAGAACAGGGGAAGCTCACCCCTAAGGGATGACCCTCCTCGTACTTTCTCTCTGTTCATCAGATGGCTTATGGTATGAGGGCCCACCTGAGCATGCTATTTTCTAAGAGTTTATAGTATCCTGGGTTTCAGCAAACAAATAGCCAACAATACCATAGGGCAAACTGATACACATACTATCAGAAGGTATCAAAAAAAAAAAATTCACCTGAGTAAATTTTAAAGATTTTATTGACTTTATTCAGTGACTCATGAATCAGGATACCATCTAGCTCTTCACAGCTCCTTTGAAAATGAAAGAATTATATAGGCAGAAGGGATTAGGGACCAGGAAGCTAGCTTAGCAAAAGGCACATTGGTTGTGGCAAGATCACTTTCCTTCAGGGGATGGCTGGGGTCCGTCAGGCAGATTCCCTCACTAGTGCTGGCCAGGTGATTCCTAACTGATTGGCTTAAGATTCCATTTCTGGGAAAGGCCAAAACTATACTTAAGTCTCAGTGACACAGAGCTGAGCATAAGTGACTCTATTTGGGGCCAGTTGTTTTATTATTAACAGAGATAAAGCAGGAGCATAGAGTGATGACAGAGGAAAAATGAACACAAAATAAAAGCAGAGATACCAGCAGTACTTCAAGAGTCCTTCTTACAAGCCAAGAACTGTGCTAAACACTCTACTTGCACTGTCCCCTTTAATCCTCACCACAGCCCAATAAAGAACCAAAAACTGAAGAGGTAAAATCACTTACATAGGGTCCCTCACCTCTTATCAAAGCCAGAAATGAAACACAGGAACCTTGAAGTAAAATCTAACTTGACTTGTGTAGAAAGTCATTAGACCCAGGGATGAAAAAAAGTTCCAGGAGGTAAAGAAAGAGGTTAAAGAAGACACTAAGGTGTCTAGCCAATATGCCAGGGCAAAAGAATCATACTCTTAACCATGGCAGAGAGTAACTGTTGTATTTTTAAAGATTTATTTGTTTATTTGAGAGAGAGAGCATGCATGCAAGCAGGGGGAGGGGGAGGGGGGAGAGAATCTTTTAAGCAGATTCTCCTCTGAGTGAGGAACCTGAGATGGGGCTCAGTCTCACGACCCTGAAATCATGACCCCAGCCAAAATCATGAGTCAGCTGCTTAACTGACTGAACCACCCAGGTATCCCTAGAGCACCCAGTTTTTTAGAGGAAACAAGTATTATTTTCATTTATTTCATGTTGAGATTAAGAAGCTGATGGGTCTCTGGTTGAAAATGGTGCTTAGAATTCTAGTCGGTGTATCAGAAGAGAAGTCAGTCTCAAAAAATAAAGATTTGGGAGATGTTGCCACTCCAGAGGGAAATGTAACCAGAAACTGTTTTCCACATATTTTTGGGAGACAGTAAGGATTAAGGGTTCTAGAACAGTAATGACAGTGTTGAAGGCTAACTTTCTGTATTAAAGAGGTGAAAAGACAAAGAGAAGACAGTGAAGGAAATACAAAGAATCTATCAAACACCTAAGGAGGGCTACTGTTTAGATTCAAAGTAATTCAATTCAATAGATATCCTTTTAGTCTTGATTAAGTCTAAGGCACTACACTAGTTTCAATGCAAGATGCTGTATGTAAGATTCCTAAACATGGTCCCTTTATCCAGGAAAAGTATCCATCCTCCTATACATATGATAATAAAGGACTAAGGAGACAGAAGAGTGTCACAGTCAATTTCAAAGATGGTTCTACCTCTGGCTGCCCTTTGAGATTGGATATACACAGGAGACCACTTTGATCAAATGGATTAAATGAGTTTAAACAAGGAACTAGGCAAATCAGTAAACAACTTTTCCCACTGAAATTGCCCTCATTTTTTTTCTTTTTTCTTCCCCCTGCCCAACACTGGCTAAATCAAGTGTCGTGGAAGAAACTACTCCAATCTTTTTTCACTGTTCCCAACCCTAAGTAAGGTTGGCTTTATCATTGAAACTAAATCAAAGTGTAATTGGTTTTGTGGGTCTGTATGATGACAGAACTAGATTAGAGGAATCTTGGGGTTGTTACATCTATTACACCTGTTACATCTATTTTCACCTATTTTTACAGTGAGGAAAATGATTCCGAGGGCAGCTGAGGGGACTACCATGGTGATTGGCTTAGACGGTCAGTAACCAAGCCAGAGCAGGGATTTTGTCCAGTTCCTGATTCCAGATTCAACTCTTTCACTTTCTCTACCATAGCATGTTTCTCTTCCTATAATTTGCACAATTTGCCACACAACTAGTTGTCCATTCTCCTACAAGTAGTATTTATAAGTATTTTCCTTCTACAAATTCTGGTTACCTACTTTAAAACATAGAAGAGCTGGTGAATTATTTGGTGAGGTCAAGTCTCTTAATTTGAAGCCAGGTCATGGGACAGAATTTGGCTAAAGGCCATTCCCAGAAAAGCCAGTATCCTACAAATACCACTATTTTGTTTTCCCCAACACTACAACTTTTTTCAGGATTCAGAGACCGGGGACTTATGGGTTGGATAGAAGAGAAAAACATCATAGAGGACCAACATTTTTTTCATTTTATAACCCTTGGATCAATGAAGTTGTATCTTCTTTCATATTTACCCTCAGTTACTACTTTAGCAATGGACATGGGTTTGTATCGATGTGGTAATAACTCATGAGCATATATTATTACAGGATGAAAGCTACACTGAATCAAGTAGTGTTGAATTAAAGGGAAAACGGTTAAGGAAATTCACTCTTAGGCTGAGAGATTATATGTCAAGCTATAGCCTAAAGTGAATTTTTATAGTTAAGTTATAAACCCTTGGAAATACTGAGACACTTAACTGCAGTTGGCATCTTTACGATTAGATCAAGACAAGTACCACCTTTAGAAACTACCAGATTTGCTATCGTGGCAGTTGCAGTTTGGGACACATTCAAGGAAATGAGGAAGAAGAAACTCCATGCACTCAGACCATTCACTGAGTAAAGGGGAACAAATGGGCTCAGAACGAAGACAAAGAAGGGAGCATGGGGTGGTGGGGCTAAAAATCTAAAGGGATGAGGATAGGGAAGAGAGAAAGAAGAAAATGTGTGACAGAAGAGATTAGGAAAAGAGAGGTGAGACAGCAGAAGAGAAAATATGAAAAGGATGAGCAATCAGGACCATTTGAACATCAAAGTAGTGATGACAGATTAGAGCCTATTAAACACTATTGAACAAAATGAGAATCTCTGAATCAATGCTGATACAAACTGCTAAATACATAAATAGGGGAGAAGTAAATCTCTTTCTTATGAGAGAATGCCAACTAATCAATGTATAATGAATGACAAAATTAGAAAATCACCGTTTGGCAACATCAGAGCAATGATTGATTCAGGCTGCTGTTGTCAATGCGCTGGCTAAAAGTATAAGTATACCTTATTTTATTGCCCTTTATATTGCTCTTTACAAGTATTGCATTTTTTACAAATTGAAGGTCGATGGCAACTCTGCCTAGAGTGAGTCTATGGGTGCCATTTTTCCAGCAGCATTCTCTGCTTCACATTTTCGTAATTCTCACGATATTTCAAACTTTTTCATTATTATTATATTTGGTATGGTGATCAGTGATTACCACTCACTGAAAGCTCAGATGATAGCTGTTTTGGCAATAAAGTATTTTTAAATTAAGATGTGTTCGTTTTTAAAAGATATAAGGCTATTGTATACTTAATAGACTATAGTATAAACATAACTTTTATATGCATTGGGAAACCAAAAAATCCATTCAACTTACTTTATTATACTACTCACTTTATTGCAGTAGTCTAGAACCGAACCTGAAACTTCCCTATGATATGCCTGTAATGGCTCAAAGTTTTATGAGGAACAGGATATTTATCTATACTCAAAGTACCTGTCCAGAAGATTGTGATTTATAATAAGAAATACGCATTCAGTCTTAGACCCCATTTCTGGCACAGATGTCCTAAACCCCATGGAATTTCCTGATAAGAACAACAAAGGTGTCTCTTGTCATATTAATGAAGCGATTTTTGGACTCCACCTAAGGATGGGGGCTGGTTGCCAGAGGAACCAACCCTGAATAGAGGATTAGAAATTTCAGTTCCACCCCCTGATTTCCAGGGAGGGGAGACGCCCTGGATGTTAAATCAATCACCAATGGCCAATGATTTAATCAGTTGTGCCTATGTAATGAAACCTCCATAAAAACCCAGAAAGAAGGGAGTTTGAAGAGCTTCTGGATTGGTGAACCAGAGCAATTCCACACGCCATTGTTCTGGGCCACAAACTCTGTAAGGACAGAAACTTTTTTTTTCAGGATCTTTCTCTATCTTCATCTGGCTGTTGATTCATATCCTTTGATACCCTCTGTAATAAACTGGGATAATCTAATGTGTAAATTGGTTTCCAGAGGTTTATGATCCTCTCTGGCAAGTTAACCAAACTCAAGGATGGGGTCATGGGAAACTCTGATGTTCAGAAGTATGGGTAACTACCTGGACTTGAGATCATCATTTGAAGTAGAGAGCTGTCTTGTGGCACAGAGCCCTCACCTGTGGAATCTGATGCTTTCTCCAGGTAGATGGTTTTAGCATTGAGTCAAATTACAAGACACCCAACTGGTACTGGAGAGTTGCTTGGTGATGTGGGGAATCCCTGCCACATGTTGGAATTGAATGCATTACCTTCACTCTTCTTAAGACATTTCTGAATCACCAAGGGGGAAAACAGCAACATTATAGTGGAGGATCTGGAAGACAAAACCTTAAGGAAGAGATCAAAGTTGAAATTAACCAGTATTAGAACAAATAGGCATGGTATGCCTTTTGACATGATGCACTGAGGACACAACTGTCACTCTGGTGTTATTCTTTCCCAAAGTACATTACCTGGATCTAATCATGAGGAAACAGAAAAATGCGAGTTGAGGGTCATCTACATTACAACTGACCTGTACTCTTCAAAAATACCAATGTCATGAAAGTTGGGTATTCATCCTTTCTGATGGAGGCATAATACTCCATTGTATATATGGACCATATCTTCTTTATCCATTCTTCCATTGAAGGGCATTTTGGTTCTTTCTGCAGTTTGGCAACTGTGGCCATTGCTACCATGAACATTGGGGTACAGGTGGCCCATTCTTTCAGTACATCTCTATCTTTGGGGTAAATACTCAGTAATGCAATTGCAGGGTCATAGGGTAGCTCTATTTTTAATTTCTTAAGGAATCTCCACACTCTTTTCCAAAGTGGCTACACCAACTTGCATTCCCACCAACAGTGTAAGAGGGTTCCCCTTTCTCCACATCCTCTCCCACACTTGTTTTTTACTATCTCGTTGATTTGGGCCATTCTAACCCATGTAAGGTGGTATCTCAATGTGGTTTTGATTTGAATCTCCCTGGTGGCTAATGATGCTGAACATTTTTCATGTGTCTATTGGCCATTTGTATGTCTGTCTTCTTTGAAGAAGTGTCTGTTCATGTCTTCTGCTCATTTTTGACATGATTACCTGTCTTGTATGTTTGTTGAGTTTGAGGAGTTCTTTAGAGATCTTGGATAACAGTCCTTTGTCTGTAGTGTCATTTGTGAATATCTTCTCCCATTCCGTGGGCTGCCTCTTTGTTTTGTGGACTGTTTCCTTTGTTGTGCAGACGCTTTTGATCTTGATGAAGTTCCAAAAGTTCATTTTCACTTTTGTTTCCTTTGCCTTTGGAGACATATCTTGAAAGAAGTTGCTGTGGCTGATGTCGAAGAGGTTACTGCCTATTTTCTCCTCTAGGATTTTGATAGATTCCTGCCTCGTGTTGAGGACTTTTATCCATTTCAAGTTCATCTTTGTGTGTGGTTTAAGAGAATAGTTGAGTTTCATTCTTTTACATGTAGCTGTCCAATTTTTCCAGCACCATTTATTGAGGAGACTTTTTTCCACTGGATATTTTTTCCTGCTTTGTTGAGGATTATTTGACCATCGAGTTGAGGGTCCATATCTGGGCCCTCTACTCTGTTTTTGTGCCAGAACCATGCTGTCTTGGTGATCACAGCTTTGCAGTAAAGCTTGAAATCAGGCAATGTGATGCCCCAGTTCTGTATCTCTTTTTCAACATTTCCTTAGCAGTTCGGGGTCTCTTCTGGTTCCACACAAATTTTATAATGTTTGTTTCAGCTCTTCAAAAAATGCTGGTGGAATTTTGATCAGGATGGCATTGAAAGTATAGATTGCTGTGGGCAGTATAGACAATTTAACAATATTTTTTCTTCTAATCCATGAGCATGGAATGGTCTTCCATCTTTTTTGTCTTCTTCAATTTCTTCACGAGTCTTCTATAGTTCCTTGGGAACAGATCCCTTGCCTCTGGTTAGGTTTATTCCCAGGTATCTTATGGTTCTTGGTGCTATAGTAAATGGAACCGATTCTCTAATATCCCTTTCTATATTTTCATTGTTAGTGTAATAAGAAAGCAACTGATTTCTGTACATTGATTTTGTATCCTGCCACATTACTGAATTGCTATATGAGTTCTAGTAGTTTGGGGGTGGAGTCTTTTGGGTTTTCCATATAAAGTATCATGTCACCTGCAAAGAGAGAGGGTTTGACTTCTTCATTGCCAATTTGAATACCGTTTATTTCTTTTTGTTGTCTGATTGCTGTTGCTAGAACTTTTATATCAACATGGAGAGGACTGGAAAAGATTATGCTGAGTGAAATAAGTCAAACAGAGACAGTCAAGTATCATATGGTTTCACTTACTTGTGGAGCATAAGGAATAACACGAAGGACATTGGGAGATGGAGAGGAGAAGTGAGATGGGGGAAATTGGAGGAACAAACCATGAAAGACTGTGGACTCTGAGAAACAAACTGAGGGTTTTGCGAAGGGGGTGAGCCTGGTGGTGGGTATTATGGAGGGCATGTATTCAGTGGAGCACTGGGTGTGGTGCATAAACAATGAATTTTGGAACACTGCAAAGAAATAAAATAAAATAAAATGGAATAAGATGCCAATGTCATTAAAGACAAGGAAAAATGGAGGAGGAATGATCCAGATTAAAAGAGTCTAAAGGGATAAAACATCTAAG